>NC_050195.1:19672053-19972053 GCF_008315115.2 Sander lucioperca | reverse complement strand
TGTACAGTTTCTTACCTCTCACTTTCCCCATCTATTCTCAAGTGGTAATGTCATGAGATTAGAGCACTAAAGCCTCCTGTAGATCTTTTGACCACCGATTCATAGGCTCATCGCAGGACATATTGCTGTTTTGTTAGCCCTGTGACAAGAAGCTTAAGAGGTTCATCCTTGGCGATACCTGCTGAGTGTTAGAGCTGAACCTGAATAGCAGTCTGTAATAGTCTTTCCAGTGTCTGGAAGGGGTGCCTTCAATTTAAGTGTAATCACATCTGCAGACAAGTAAACTGGAAATCCATGTTTGAGTGCCAGGTAAGTGGGAATTGGGTCTTTTTCAGACTTCCTATTATCTACTGTTTGCATCCAAACAAAATAGAGGTAGGTGATAAAAGAGTGGCAGAGGGGTTTAAAGGCTTACATTCTGAATGAATCATCCATAACATTTTGTAATAATATAAAAAGGTTTATTCATAATTCAAATGTTTTTATGAGACGAGACAATGAAAAATTGAAATCACTCATCCTCTTGTCATGACTATTGGTTACCGTACAGCTTTACAGAAAGCATCAAACTCACTGAAAGCTGGAAGATTTTTAATTACACAATGGTGATTGAGCCTATGGCCCACTGATGAAAGTATTGCAATATTTATATATTTGTCTGTGGTGACATTCCTGGAAAAAATGCTTAATTATATTTTTGAAGCACCCTTTCTTAGCATTTAGAGAATTAAACCAGCTTTTATCATGGCTGCCACTTAAATACACAGACCCTACTCATTTCACTCAGTTAAGAACCTTCCTGAGCAAAAAAGACTATTTGATCGCAGCCCATGAGTCAAAGCAAATTTGCATCTTTGCATCGCATGGAGTTCTTAATGTAGTTTAGATAGCACTTAAGCAAATCACTGGAAAAAGCAGATACAGAATTATACTGTATGTGAGACATTGTCAGACAGCGAGGAACAAATAAGACAGGGGGCAGTAGTAGCTCAGTCCGTATATGGTGTGGAATGGTAGTTGGAGAGGTGCCAGTTCACCTTTTGCTGAGGTGCCCTTGAGCAAGGCACCGAACCCCCAACTGCTTGGGGAGCCTGTCATGGGCAGCTCCCTCACTCTGACATCTCAGTGCATGTATAAGGTCCTGTTTGTGTAATGCAATGACAACAGAGTGTCAAAATGTAATTTCCCCTTGGGGATCATTAAGTTATGTCTTCTTCTTCTAGACAATATTGGGAGCTGCAGGGTTTCTCCCTTATACAGTTCTTTGTGGCTTAAAGAGGATCAACTGAACACTGGAGGTGTCTGAGTTCACCCCCTCACCTCTCTGCCTTTTACTGTTGCCACGTCGACGTCATGGAATGTGATGTCATCGCCAGAGCACACACTGCACATGCTCTCACCTGGTTTCCGCGGCAACCAAACCACAGCAGTTTCCTCCCTGCACATGTCGCAAGACGTGTTCAGTGAAAGGGATCGTGCATACCTAGAAAACAAGGGAAAATCCAAATAGCAGCCGTGTGCAGATCACATGTGTGTGCTGTGATGAACAATAGCTTTTTCTCTGGTTTTGTCTTTCCTTGTCTCAAACCAGCATGTCCTGTGTGACTCACGACAGTTAAGATTTAACACCATTATCAAAGGCTCAGTTTGTGATGCAGTTTTGGCTGCACACTCAAGCCCCAAGACAACAAACTTGGTGGTTAAAAAAAATGCGTTTAATTTTAAGATCCTCATGAGCTTCATCTTTCACTTTCAGCTCCAACAACTTATCCAGAGGGCAAAAAGTCAGTAGAAGCGTCTCTATGGCTAATGCTGCAGATTAAATGCACCATTAACAGAGTATATTGAAGTTTCCAGCATGATATATATTGTAATCAAACACTACATAAATATTGCACAATAGACCACAATCCTCTACTCATACCAAGTTGATTTTCTAGCAATAATAATTGAGTCATTCACTTGTAGCCAAGTCTCTATGTAATAATCATACTAATGTGTCTTTTGTGATCCTTCAGAGCCCTTCATCAGAGCCATAGCCAGAATCTTAGAGATTCTGATATTATGGGTCCTAAATGTTGCTTTTCTTTGGATAAGAAGTTGTTTTTTGTCTGGTTTAGGTAGGAAAATAACTTACAACTAAGCGTATGGCTGTTTGATCGTTCCCAGACACATTTCTTAAAAAGTTCTGATCTTTTGTTGCAAATGTTGACAAAAATCCTGGTATGGAAGCAACGAAAGGAGGCTCCACAATGCTATTCTTTAACCCACACACAATAAATAAACACATCCATGAATAAGTATACACAGAATATAAGATACTGGAGCCAAAGCAGTCATTTTAAAATAAAAGCAGTCGCTGAGATTAAATAACTAACAAATAATGTATTAATTGGTGAGCTTTAGAGAGGCTGATAGGGAGATTTGTTGTATTTGTTTCCAGTCTTCATGCTAAGCTAAGCTAACCAACTACAGCAGCTTCGTATTTACTGTACAAATATGAGAGTGGTATCAGTCTTCCCATCTAACTTTTGGCAAGAATGAAAATATAAGTATTTTCCAAAATGTCAAACTATTTCTTTAACTAACTTTTCCAAGTGCAGCACAAAAAAAAAATAAATAAATAAAAAGTACTCCGTAAATCTCAACAGCAGCTGCAGACAGAGGCTCAATTATGTTATGTGATCCAGTGGATGGCACAAAATGCCACAGGTGACTTCTCGGTTAGTAAACTATATAGGAGCCTCATTTTCAGTTTGCCCCCCATCAGTCCTGTGCCAGCAGAAAGGATGAAAGGTTTCACAGGCTTTGTGCTCTACAATTAAACAATCAGACAAAAGACAACGTTCAATTGACTTCAGCCAACTCTTGTGCACATTGTGTACAGACACAAACACAGAAAGAAATACTGTACAGTGGGTAACCACTTAACAGGCTCAGACTGACAAACAGCTGGTAATGGCAGTTAATCAAGAACCTTTTCTCTCTCTGGCGGTTGACAGACCACACGGTTTGACTTCTAATAACACAGACGCACATTATCCAGGCACACACACACACACACACACACACACAAAGCATGCACACGCTCACTACACACGGCCTGCTCGGCGCTGCGCCAGGCCTTATGTGTAACTGGCATGACTGGTTATCTCCATGGCAACAGGAATGTTGGCCCTGGCAAGAGCCAAAAGAGCAGCTGGTAGGTAGTGGCAGATTAGTCTCCAAACAGATTTACAGCCAGTCAAGTACTGCATGCCCTTTGAACAGAGGAAGAAATGATAAAGAAGCCATTAGAGTGAAAGAAAACAAAGCGGGGATTGTAGCACAACTGAGTGAGCCCACTGACTGAGAGGAGGAGAAACCTTCTTCTAGTCGATGTGCCAGCTCGCTGGAGGTGTCGAGTGCAAGCGAGGATTTTGTAGCTCAAAAACAAACGATCAAAAAGAAGCTCCAAGTTACTGTACTGTGAGGTCTTGTAGGATGGAATGAATTTCAATTGATTATTAATCATCAGAAGTTATTAATCAATTAGCCAGTCTTTTGTCTATATATCGACAACGTTTCATTTCTGCGATTGTTCAGGTGCTGCCGGAAATTCTGCCAGATGTCCCTAATTTTCGGCTGGATGTCCATCAACTTCTGCTTTCTTTGTGTTGGCATTCTAAACTTCAGTAGATTTATGAGGACTATGGTTAACTGCTCCTCAGATCTCTGCAGGGTAAATCCAGACAGTGAGCTAGACTGTCTTTTGAATCTCAGTTTTCTGCACAACTAAAATAACTTTTGAACGTAAACACACTTCCCAAGGCTATTTTGCAGAGGCACCGTTGCTCCGTCCGATGCTTGGTGCCGCTCAAGACGATTGTGATTGGTTTAAAGAAATGCCAATAAACCAGAGCACGTTTTTCTCCTATCCCGGACTGTTGTGTGGACTTGCCAGAGCCTCCTCCGCAGAGCTATGGAGGTAGGTCTGGCAATGCGAGACTAGCCAGTTTTTTTATTTGGCTGTATCTTATATGTAGAGCAGAGTATAGACCACCTGCAGTCAAACACCTGGATTTCAATAATTCTGATATTGAATTTATGAATCAATAAATGCTAGATTCATGATTTTTATTCAAAAAACTAAGATGGCATTGTACTTTACACAATATTTTCATGTGAACACAGGAAACATCTGCTGAAGGCCATATGACTGAAAGCTGCAGCACAGCTACATGATGGATCTTGTAGTAAGTCCATCTGCTCATGACTATCATGTAAAGCTCCAGAGCAGCTGCTAGATGAAGATTGTGGTAAGGATGTTTTCTAGACTACAAACTGCGGGAACTGATTTGTTTATATTGAAAATCAGCGGTCTTTCTTATTGGTGGCCGCTGTCCATCATTTATTGATTGATCAGTGTTGTCATAACTTCAGTCACAAATATGTCAATTAATACCAACATACTCGCAGTGACAGACTCCACTGAGAAGGTGAGTTTGTTTAAAAGTGACAATTAAGAATATATATTGATGCTTTTTTAAGAGGAACTATGTACTGTTAAGTTTCAAAGATTTCTACAAAGAATCACTGCTGTTATATTTCAGCTGTATCCCTCTCCTGTTGTCACTGAATTAGGGGAATCCGGTTAGTTTTATTTTGCAACTCCGGTAAGCCCTTTGAAACATACTGATGTTTCTTTTCAGTCCAGGCTGGGTACATTTAAATCACAGGTTGAGTGCTTTTATCATTTGATGACATCAGGATACATTAAATATCAGCTGTAGGTTGATAAAAATCATATTTCTGTCCACATCACTATCATGTAATGTAGAATGATGGAGCCGAAAAGTGAAGAAAAGCAACAGCCGTACTTTTCAGCCTAACTGTGGACATACAGTATGTTGATGCAATTTCAATATTTTAAATTAGAGCTGTAAAAAATTAAAAAAAAATCACATTGAAGTGTAAACTGTAGTTGCATGCTTTAGATTGGTGCCAAGCCGAAACTGACCAAAATCAACTTTTCAATATCATTTGAGACTATGTAGCTGCTGTCGGCATCCTCAAATTCAACTTAGAAGTGTGAAAGTAGCGTTTTGTTTGTTTTGTTTATTAATACATCATTCAAAATGCAAGCCAATGCAGCATGTAATAGTGTTACAATGAGCTACGCATGCCCTCCTGGTTTAATATACTTTTGCATACGCAATTGTTTTTATGACTTCAGAAAATGCCAAAACACATTTCTCAGTCTGGCATCAGGTGATTTAAATTCAAAGTGAGTCTGTTTCAGAAGAGTTGGTGTCCATTAAAGTGTTTTATGTCTGCTGCTGTCATGATTTACTGATTTTTATTGCAGCGTCACAAAACAGTAAAAAGTATGAGCAACAGAGACATCATTTTGAATATTGCTGCTTTGAGTGCTAATGAAATCCTTACAGGTGTTGACGATAGGTTAACGCCTACTAAAACATAACTTCCTGTTTCAAATGTTTCCCTCCTTTTACTGTTAAGTGGCAGTCATTAAATTTAATTATGAATTATCATTTGGAATTTAAATAATGATAATTTTCACACTCTACAATAAAATGTTCTTATGCAGCTAGTGCTGCAGAGCCATCTATTACCAGTCAGGGTGGGACAGATGATTACATTGATTCAGTTTGACTCGCTGCAGTATTCCCAATCCAGTCTGACTCAGGAATATCTGTCCTCGCTAACAAGCCTCCCCTTTTTGCAGAGCTCATCATGTTAGCACTTTGCTGCACGCTCCAGCAGCTCTGAACAGATAAAAGGGAGCATAACCAACAATGAAGGCGGTGATTAGCACACTGTGTAATTCCGTATTTAGCAGTCAAAGCTTATTTGTGCAAGTTTGTTTTAATGCTTGTAAGGAAATGAGGGCTGCAAGTCTGTCAGTGGGTGTTCGGCTGGCAAGAGGTCAGAAACACCTTACTGCAGGCCACACGCTTTAAATTACAAACTTCCAAAATGCACTTGACATTGCTGCCATTATCTTGATGTCAACATGACATCACCGGTGAGCTTGTGTCAGCTTATCAAAGATAATCACCTTTATGCTGAGAAGCTACATGCAACCGAGAAAAAAATAGATAAGGAGTGAGCAGGATTTGAGCCCCTCGATGAACAATTAGGAACAAGTCCAGGCATGTTGGGCGAGCGCCCCACTGCCATCGCATCAGTGGGTGAGCATGAAGTGCAGCATGAATCCACAGACTGTTGGGAGTTTTTCTACAGACCAGCAGCTGCCTCGTGCAGCTGTCCGGGGACGCAGCTTGTGAAAGATCCAACAGAACTGGTCAAAACAACACACCACAAAATCAGAACAGGTGAAAAAAAAAAGGCCACCGCAAAGAAGCATGCTGCAGATTCATTCAAGAGTCCAGTAAGTGGAAGAATGCTGTGCTTCCAAATTTTCTTACTAAGCATAAAGGGATCCATGAATGGAATACTGAATGGGTCTACTGGGAACAGGCCAAGGGGTCCAAGGGGTCAGGGCGCCCTTTAAGGTACACTGTGTAGAAATTTCTCCCATCTAACGGTGAAATTGTATTTTGCATTCAAACGAATAGTGCTCTCTAGCGCCTCGCTTTTTCAAATGTGCGTTGCAACGACAGTAGCCGTTATGTACCAAGAAGCTATGACAACATGTCTTCCAATTTTCGCTTTTTTGGCGACGAGGATTCCTTCTCCTGTGGCTCGGCATAAGTATGATCCTCCATTATGAACTAAAGTGCAGTGCAGGCTTTCAAATTTGCCGGGGCAGTGACAAGCGCCTCTCACTGATCTCCTTCTCCGTTTCAGCTGGTTTCAGTCACGTGACGCTGGCTCTGAACGAAAACGCGTTGTGGATTAGCTAGACAGGTAGGCTAGTGCGATTACAGTTTTTCAAAATGGCGAAACGACATGGAAGCCTCCTTGGACTTGCCCGTCCAATGTAAATACAGATAAGAAATTCTTCGCTTACGAGGATAAGTCAGATCATTGGCAGAGGTAATTTTACACCAATGAGGACATATTTATGAATGAAGACATTGATTTTTAGCTAATAAAATACTTAAAACACAACACAGTGTACCTTTAAGGTGATTGTTAACATTACATTTTTTTTTTTTGGATTTATTTTTTGGGGCTTTTTCCCCTTTATTCGATAGTGGACAGACAGGAAAGGTGGAGAGAAAGAGAGGGGATGACACTAGGGCTGGGACGGTTACCGCGGTCACGTGACGCCTACTGCGGGTCTGAGCTCGTCACCGTCATCACTGCAAAAAAACATTGGGCTGCACATGTGTGCACGTTGTGTCTAATGACATGGATTGTTGTCAGTGTTGACTATTAGGCCTATATGCGAGAGTAGGGTACCTGTGTAATGCCTTGTATTGGAGAAATGTCTTTGCCTTTTCTACCGTGTATTACGGTAGGAAAGGCAAAGACATTTCTCCGTTCTCAGCTGAGGTAGACACATTAACTAGGTTAACAAGCTGCAGTGTTTACCATTGCACATCAGCCTAGCAGCGAGCGGAGTTTCCTTCTGTTTATAGCTTTATCCCGATAAAACGGCACGGTTGAATTTCAGCATGCATGCACGTTTGGTAGCCTAAAACAGAGCGGCTTATATTGGTAGAGAGAGCAACAAGTAAGCGAACTGCCGAGTCGCCATCTCTGCTCTCTGTCTGCTCAGCTGCTAGACGGGCTGCACTTGGCATTGTTGGCAAACTATTTTATTTATATTTTACTTTATTGACAACTTCTGAACTGTCTTTTAACTTACTTTACATCATCTTTGCTATCTCTTTTCCCTCTCCCTTTTCCTCACAGCGGCTACTCTCCGTTACCGCTCGCTCTCCTTGCGCGACCACACGGGCACTGACGTCACTCACTTAAGGCACCCTGCCATTCTCGCTCTAACTGGCAATTTCCACTGGATGCGGAACGTCTGCGGAACGTCTGCGGAACGTCTCCGGAGTCATTAGGTTTCCATTAAAGTCAATGTGTGTATTTCCACTGACTGCAGAACGTCTGCGTCCCTACTCCGTCCCAGTTCCGTCAGTCCGCAGCCCTCCGGAGCAGATACGCAGAGCTTCTACTTTTGACGGACGACGGAGAGCTCCGCAGCAATTCAATTCAGATTGTGCAGGACAGGAATTCGAGCACAGAAACAAAATAAAACATCCGGTTACTTTTCAAAATAAAATACACCGTGCTCACGGCAGGTCATTTTCCCTGCACTACACCTTGAAAACACAGCACAGAGTTGTTTCCCCTCTACTCCTCTGGATAGAAACAAACTGTTGTTGGTTTTGTGGTTCTGTTTATAGAAACTACATCCTGTTATATCGCACGAACATACGTCAATTCGCGAGATCTCGTGGTCGGCTGGCCGCAGCCGTTACGCAACAAATCCGGACCTGGTGGGTATTGACGGACGGCGGAGCACGCAGCCGTTCCGCAGCGGAGCCGGTTCGCAGACGTTCTGCATCCTGTGGAAATCCACGGTTACATACGCTACTCTCAAAAGGGGGTTGCGGTATACCGTGGTAATTTCTTGCTTTTCAATGCGGTAAGAAAAAATCCATACCATCCCAGACCTAGATGACACGCAGCAAAGGGCCACAGGTCGGATTCGAACCTGGGCCGCTGCAAAGGACTCAGCCTACATGGGGCACACGCACTTACTGGGTGAGCTAGAGGCCACCCTGATTGTTAGCATTTCTTATTAGAAAGATAAATCAAATGACAAAGACACACTAAACAGCCACTAGGAGATGTAAAAACACCACAAAGAAATGTAGAATCACCACAAAGACAGAAAACAACCACAAAGAGACAGAGACAGAAAACAACCACAAAGACACAGAAAACAACCACAAATAGAAAGAAAACAACCACAAAGTCACATAAAACAACCACAAAACAACCACAAAGAGATGCATAACAACCACAAAGACACTAAACGAAAACAAGACATAAAACAAGCAAAGAGATGCAAAGCGACTAGAGACGACACAGTTGTGTGTCTCTTTCAGTCTGGGGGTCTTGCTCCTATATAGGAGGGCGGGGGGCCTTTTAGACATCTGGGCCCAGGGGCCCATTGTCTCATAATCCGTCAATGTCAGAATGGACAATGACTCCATTTATTTCTTAAGCCTTAGCCTGAACACTCCACTGTATACAGTACTGTATCAAGTATCAATCAGAACTTTAAACTAAAACTTTTACAACATGGAAACACACAGGCTAAAGGAGCCAGTGTCTCTTAAAACCTTCTCTTATGTAATTCTGTAGCTTGTTAGTTGGCTCAGTGCCTCAAAACCTAATGAAAGAGCTTACAGAGAAGTTCAGTCTTCATAAAAAAAAGTGCTAAGTCCACACATTAAGGCCTTTAACTTGTCCTTTACCTCAGAGAAGCAGGAACAATGGCTTTCAGTTGGAGATAAGTCAGGAGCTTCTGTACAGTTTCCAAACTGGGCTGTATATGAGGAGGGTGGCACTTTGTAGATAAAAAAGGAAGGAACATAGCTCACAAATTTATGATAACCCACTAAAGCTGAATTAAGTCGGATTTTATAGGCAAAAGTAGATGCTGTAGTGTTACTGTGCGCTATACAGTTATTCTAAGCTTTTGTAATTTAAAGAACTTTTGGGAAATGTGCTTATTTTTTATTACCACAGCTAAGCTAACTGGCTTTTGGCTGCAGTTTTGCATTTACAGCACAGATACTGTATGAGAGTGGTTAGTGTTCTCATTTCAGTGTTTCCCTAAATGTTGATCTATTCTGTTAAAAGCTCAAAAATGTGTCAAAATGAGCAAAATGACTCATTGCTTGTCTTGAATTGTAAGAAGACATAATGGTGTTTATTTTTTACTCCATCCGACACACTGATTTTATTATTTCGCGCCACATGTTGAATTTCATGAAAGAGATGTGTTATTTGTGAGACAAAAATAAAAGGAGGATTATCACTTATTGTGCAAAGCAAAAAACGTTTTAAGAGGAAACACAGAGGAGGAAATCAGAACCACATTCAAGTTTTACTCTGCACCAAAGTTGCTGAAAATAGGAAAATCTAAATGAATCAAAATTAGCAGCCATTTGTAATATTTTCCATCCAAACCCAGTTACCTGTACTGCAAGAGGCAGAATTTCCATATGAATCAGTGTGTGGTTTGTTCTGAAGTGGGAGAAAAGTGAAAAAGTACAGGCACCATGGTTTCTGCTGCAGTGGTTAATGGATAAACAATGGACTGCATTCTCCACTCTCCTTCTTCCTTGTCTTTTTATAGATGCCTTTCTTTCTTTTTAATGTCTCCTTGCTTTTCCCTTTGACATGGGTTTAAACCGAGCCATATCATTAGGGAGTCAAGAGCATCTCTGCTGTGCCTGTGAGGTTTCCCCTCTCGGTTATATAATGATCTTCCCGTAGGCCTCTTCTGGTGTTGGCGGCGCTCCCTGCCTGCTAACCCGGCCCAGCTTTGGCCCGGCTCCAGTCCAAACAGAACCCACTTTGTCCTCGACTCTGTTTTTGGCACCAGCTGTTCGTGCACGACTCCAGCAGCTGACTCCTTTGTTTTACTTACAGTCGGCTTTTTCTTCTTACATCACACTTCTTTTCTTTTTTTTCCCCCTTGAGTTTGATCTGTTTTTCAGGCCTTGCTGTTCCCTCTCTTTCTCTCTCCGTTTTTCTGTTTTTGTCTCATTTCTATTGACATTTTTACCTCGCTCTCGCCTCAAGCCCCTTCCCCCCCACTGTCTGCAGAAGAGGCTGTTAGAGCTGTGATGTATGAGGGGCAGCTGACGCCCACCTGCTTCCCAGCAGTCAGTCTGGAGGGTGTTTCTAAGCTCCACCATCGGCTATTGGCTATACACTCGGCTCTACGGATGAATCAATACCAACTGCCACACCTGTCGCAGCTCCTGGTAAACACTGGCCAGGCTCACTGCCGTTAAACAATTAGCAAAAATGACTAATGATGAAATTATATTCTTCTATCACTGCCAACAATGTGTCATAATTGGTTATTCTTTTACAAATGTATGATAACCCACTAAAGCTGAATTAAGTCGTATTTTATGGAGAAAGGACGTCGGCTTCATTAGCAATGATTAACAGCCCCAGTAAGTGCTTTGAAACAGTAAAATTCATAAAAAAGGAGGAAATTGGTGTAATAATTGAGAGCCACTGATTCTCCAATAATCTCTCTCCTGCCGTCAGCAGAATCTTCTCTTTGCTATCTCAGCTTTGTACAGGTTAAAAGGAAAGCTGTTGACCTTCTCCTTGTTGTGAGTAAATGACTGATGAGTGGTCCTAATAATGCCCCTGATGAAATGATTTTATGTTCACAATGTTTCAGTCTCAAAAATACAGCCAATAAAAGGGGAAGCCTTTCGTCTCGGGTGGTAAAGCAGGCGAGAGAGTCGTTTAATAGCTGCGAAGACTCACAGAAAAGAATCAATTAAAACTGTTAAAGAGCACTTTTGGAGAACAATGCGAAATTAGAGTCAGCTCTTCAGAAATTGTCAGCGCTCATTTCCATTTTTATTGGAATGTATTTATTGGATGTAAAGCGCTTTGAGCTGCAATCAATGTATGAAAGGCGCTATACAAATAAAGCTATGTTATGTTATGTTATGTTATTACAGACAGAAGAAGAACAGTCTCAAAGAAACAGGGCAATATAAACACTGAGGTCAGATGTCACCCCCATCATGACTTTATCATTGCCTCCATTGATTGTCTCAGCATCAGTCACTAACTGGTAATTGAGCTGAAGGCTATTGATTTGATGTCCAGGCTAATTGTGTGTTGGAGCTGAATAGCAGTGTAACGTGACAGTTTTGCGCGCCGGTGATGTATACAGTTTGAATGTTATTTAGCGCATCGGTCAGGTCAGAGTGTAAGCGTGGCTGCTACCTTATTTCTATAACGGCTCAATGTGTTCAATTGATTTGTGCTGGAAGTGTTTCTCCTCAGCGTGCTGTAAATCGATCGATTGATATATCTAATTGGCTGGCAGGTGGCTATAAAAGTTGCCAGTCTGACAACACTGCCTGCTATAATGTTGAACCATTCCAAAAAAATAAAAAGATTAAGCTTTAGAGGTCGGCTGCTTCTGTTTCGATTAAACTTGGAGTTATGATTGATCTTGTTATTGATTGGCCGAAGGGGCACCTGCATGATTCATTGTAAACAGTGTAAAGTATGTATTTATTTTCCTTTCTGTCCCTGAGAACATCTATTATGAATGCATTAGTGGACTTGTGGATGCATTACTTTAGCATTAGGTTTCATTTACACAGCCTCAGCCGCTCCCGCAATTCGCCGCAGGGTTGTGCGGCTGTGTGGGAGTGCCGCTTAAATGGCCCATTTGTGTGATGTCATGTTGTGTACACCCTATTATAGAACAAGTAGACTTTATATTTTACAATTGTTGTTTTTTATGATCTCGACATTTCCAACCACACTTGAAGGCACCTTCATTTTACAGAGAAATAGAGAAAGAGACAAAGGACTGTGCTTTGTGCTGGAGCTTGTTGCAGGAAACAAACAGCTGTTACAGAAACTTTTAGGCGGTAAAGTGCTTGTGTTTCGTTTTTTTACCCTCATAGTTTTTTTTTTAACTTTCTTGTGGCAGCGATAGAGGCAGGGATGTTTACTGTTTACTGAACGGGACACTCACACCGCCTCAAAACAGACTGCCAAATCTGATCATCAGTTACATGATTGGCCAATGCAATCCAAAAAGTTGAATCAGTCTGAACTTCACCACAGGCAGCTCATTTTTATTCCGGCACACACTTCACTTCACATAATAATCAAAACATAATTTACAGCATAACTTGTTGAATTCTAGCAACCCAAATCCAAACAGAATGTAACATGGAATCTTACAACAAACCGCATCATACTATTTAATTGTTCCTCACCCGATGATTCACTCTCTAGCTGTGTGTGTGTGTGTGTGTGTGTGTGTGTGTGTGTGTGTGTGTGTGTTTTTTATGTGTACTCACTTTGGCTGCGGAAGGTGATGCGCCCAGGAGTGTTTTCCAGCAGGTACCTTTTGTGCTAATAGAGAGAGAACCAGGTTATTATTTCCTCAAGAGATTTATTAGGATTTTTTTGATAATATAATAAAAATGTAATTATTTATTAAATAATAATTTCACATTAATCACTCACTTCAGCTTGGCATATAAGAGGTCCAGGTCTCCTCCAAAGCCAAAAATGTACCATGTTCCTCCAAACTAAGAGAGAGACCGAAGGTGAGGAATAAAGGTTAATAAATATTCTCTTTAGAGATTATACTCAGCACATTTTACTAACTATTGCACGATAGTGTTTATTATTGGTGGTGTGCTATCTATAATTTATTACCTTTGCAACGTAAACAACTGTACATGTTTTATTCTTACCTGTTGTGACCCAGCTAGTCAGGGATCCGTGATGAGGCATCTTCGCACTGCAATACAAAAATATCATGATTAATAAATGAAAATATGATACACATAAAAACAACAAAGTATTTGAACAATAAAAACTGTGTACATTGCAATGTGAACGATTAATGACCCAAAATGTATCTAAAGCTTTCTCTTTTCTCTAGCTTTGAATCAGAATTCTAGCTTTAGCAAAAGCTGTTTGATATTGCATGCTTTTTAATTCTTGAAAATTGTACATATATAAGCCTCTCCTCTATTAAGATGCCAAAATGTATGGACCAAGGGCACAGATAGTCCCAAGAATGGAATTGAAAAGAAATTCAAGTAGCAACATCTTAAACCAACATTAATAATAAAGAAAAGTATACAGCAGTTTAGCTAAAACAACACTGAGCAGACAAAGCAGAATTAGTATATATATGTTTGTTTTCAATGTTGTTAGTCTATGTACTGTCACTTGTCTTCCATCATAAGGACCACAATGGAAACAAGCCTTTGGGCTTTTTTGTGTTTTTTCTATCCTTTTGAACACGTTGTGTTGATTGTTGTTGTTGTTGTTCAATACATTTTCCATCCATCCATCCATATACTCCTATTTCAAAAAGAAATAGACTACAATCTAAATGTAGTCTTAGATATCAATATGCAGCTACAGCCAGTTATTTAATTAGCTTACCACATTGATTTGAAACAGGGCAACAGTTAGCTGGCTCTGTCCAAAGCTAACACAAGCTCGCAAACCAAAACGTTGTTTGTTTAATGTGCACAAAAAATACAACACATGGATGTATGGAGGGGCCGGTGTAGCGGTCTAACAGCGACCATGTCTTGTCGTCACTAGGTGAGGTTACCGTCGGTGTTGTGTCGAACAGGCCTACTGTTCCCCCGTCGACGTGTTTCTCTCTAAGTGACTGTGTCTAAACCTGAACCAAACCTTTTCCCTAATCCTAACTAAGGTGGGGGCGCTACGCATGCACGATTTGAAAGTGACGCTACGTAACGCTAATACTATAAATATGACGTGATAATTAATCACATAAATAAAACTCACCATCTAAACTTCGCCGCCCAGTATCTAGACGGGCCGCACGCGCCGCAGGTGCACGGAGTGCACGTCACATGATGACAGGTCGTAAACTGGCTGACAGCGGCAAGGTCATTTAATTTATAGCTACATTATTATTAATTATTATTATTATCTTTTTTGATAAGGGCCATGGGCAGGCCTTCACAAAAAATAAAAATAAAATAGCCTTGAAAAAAAGGCACTTTGGACATCAAGGAGCAAAGGGACACCTGTGCTCCCCCAGTAGCCTACGTAATTCTGTGCTGTGATGAATCAAATAATGTTGCTGTTGTTTCAAATTGCTTATTTTTACGTGTTTGAGGATGTTGCTGTGCCTGAATCTTCCTCTTCCTTCTTACACTCTCTGTCTGTTGCAGCATTGGATTTGACTCCCGCCACTGTTCTAACTGCATCCACACAACTGTGCTATGACGGTTTTCCATCATTCTGTTCCTGCTGCCATATTATTTAACTTTTTTTGTTTCAGAGTCTATTTAGCAGCTCTGTTTGTGCAGGGTACACTGTGAAATACAAACAACAAGCCTTGAAACATTTCATCTGTGCAGGAGAGATGGATGCCACTTACTGTATCAGTCAGAGAGATTAGTGAAAAGGAAACTCAAACACCAACACCCACTGCTTTGTGTAGACGCATTTATTACCAAGATGTTCCACTAATGGCTACCTCTGCCCACCCCTTTCTGTCTGTTTGAACCTCTTCGCCTCTGCCTCCCCTCGTCTCACTCAGAAGCACTACTTAGAGAGTAATGAGGACATGGCCTTTTCCTGGTGTACCTTGACAGGATGAGGGGAAAGTATAAACGTGTGGTTAGTTTGTGTGTGTGTGTGTGTGTGTGTGTGTGTGTGTGTGTGTGTGTGTGTGTGTGTGTGTGTGTGTGTGTGTGTCTGTGTGTGTATGTGTGTGTGTTTTCGTGGGTGAGTGTATTTTACAAAAGTCCACACTCAGCTGCCTGTGGGGAGAATTTGCTGTGTAATTACAGAGGAGAGAGCAAGAGATAGGAACAAAATAGAAAATGTGTGTGAAGCTGAGAGGAATGTGCTGATTAATGGGCAATCGAAGACAGCGTCCCTAAGCAGCCCGCCTCATTACTGTTCAGTCTGACCCAACACTGCCTTCATTAGGCCTTAAAACAGCCTGTTAAAATACTGCCCGTGTGTGGTATCCTCATTAAAGCTACAGATGATAACCAAACAAAGGCCAGATTCCCTTTGTCAGTTCAAAACACTCAGACCGCTGTGCTTCAGCCAAAAAAATTAGACGGCTTTGTGTTGGGGCTTTGTATATGGGGTTGTCTTTCATCACTCTTGTTTTATTTCATAACTATAGAGAAGACAGGTTTGGTATGGGAATATTAAACAACCAGATCACCAAAGTTACCTTTAAAAAACTTTTCTCAGTAATCTCTGATGCAGTGGTTCCCAACTTTTTTGGCTTTTTCCCCCAGAAAGAAGAACTAATCAATAAAAAAAGAATCACATATGGCGGTTTTCAGGCGCAAAATTCTCTAAAATCCCACTACACTATCTGCTCAGCACCAAACAGCAGACAGACACAGTTAGCGACTAGCTGGTGAACATAGGGGAGCATTTAGCAGCTATAGAGCCAGATGTTTCTCTCAGGAGTTGGTGGAGCCCAAAAACAGAGCTAAAAGGAAAGTGAATACCAGAATTACCAGAGACACGACTCCAAATGAATAATAATGTTGCTACGTGTCTTCTGGTTTTGGTCAATGCTCACACTTTGCTCATGAGTCTGAGTTCCACCAAAGAGTGGATAATTGTTAGAGGTCTAAAGAGTGAAAGGTGGCACAAGAAAAAAGATTAGAGAAAAGTCACAAAACATAAAGATATCGCTTTAGCTCACTAAGGTGTAATTCTTGCCACTTTATAATGTAATTTGCTGAACAGTACTAATGGTGTTCCAGTGCAGTACTTATCGATACATAGCCTGAAGGTTTAAGGCAACAAGATGTGAAGTTAGGGAAGAAGGGGGTAACAATCCCCAGTTTGAAAAGCACTTCGCTACTGGTATGTAGCTGTCCAGATAGTTTTAGTTTTTTATCCAGGTTTTGAAATATTGTCTCTGAGGTTTCTATTTCTACGGCAATAAGCTGGAGGTGAATGGGAATCGATTTATGGTCCTCACAGTGTTGAAAAATAAGTTAGAAAATGTGTTTTTTCATAATTTGGTGCAATCATAAGATTCTAAACAACATTGCACAGCAACTTCAATACTGATGCTTTCTCTTTCACCTGTAAAACAATGTCAATAGATTTATAGGCAGACTTTCAGAGTGATTACACTTTTTCCGAACAGTTCAATGAGGTTATAAAAGAGCAGAGATCAAAATGACTTGATTATTGGTGTCTCAGCATTGTCAGCGATGATTTAACACCAGCATCACAGCACCTACGTGCTCTGCTTAGTCATGACTTTAACACCATCACAGACACTTACTGGATTTCTGAATCCAATGAAAGTGATTGAAGACTGTGGTTTAGGTGTCATTGTGGCTGAAGACGATTATAATTAGTATGTGGGAAATTCTTGCTGAGGTCCAGCTGTACCTCTGTAAAAAAAACTGTAATGGTGAAGAAAATTACAATAAAAAGGGTCAGATCCCAAAGAGTCAATTTGGTACAAAGAGGGCAGAACTGCAGGTAAGTGTGGGCTTTTTTCAATCAAAGTGGGAATGTTTCTGCAGCAGTTTTGAATGAAAGAGGGCAGGTAAAAAGGCAAACATTTGACATTTTCTGAACTTTGTAAAGGTGCTTTTTGGATGACGAATGAGCTAAATCTTACAAAGACTGCCAGATCAGTGGTGTAGTCCAGGGTATACGCTGGTATACGGCGTATACCTACTTATTTTTCAGTCAGCATTGCGTATACCCACTTCTAAATCCCCCCTGATGCGCACCATTCAGTAATATCTGTGAGCCAGATTGCCCATTTTTTCCTCAAGGATAGTAAAGCCATGACCCACCCTCCTCTGCCTCTAATTGGCTGGTACTCGCTGCTTTCACTGATTAGATTGGTTAACTTTAGGCATGAGGACTGATGAGCCAATCAGAGGCAGAGTAGGGCGGGTCATGCCGAGGAAAATATCGCTAATACCTCAGGTGCCAGTGAAAAAAAAACAAAAAAAAACCTCAGGTGCCGGTGCCACTTGACTACGATAACGGCAGCAGACCAAACAACAGCTGAAGAAATAACACAAGCGGCGGTGTGCCACCCCAGTTGATGGAAGACATAATTCTGAAGTAAGTTTTAAGGTGGTTTCCAAATCAATCATTATTTTAAACTACTGGCAAATTGCCAGTGGCAGTATGACTGCACATTTAGAGGAGAAGAGATAACACCATGTTTGCCTCATGATAAATACATTTTACATTCATCCAGGCTGCTTGTGTGACCAGTAGTAACTACAAACTGCTCCTAATCAAGTCATGATCATTTTATAATAGTGAGCAAGTAGAAATGACAGATTTTTGGGTAAACTAAATCATAGTTTTACATATCACTGTTTCTAAAACAGGGCTTTTTTCTGGACTACTTTAGAAAAAAAAAAAAAAGGTGAAAACTGAGAGTATACCCACTTCTCCAGGGACCACTACACCACTGTGCCAGATAAGTAAAAAAGTCACATCCCTATGTGATGAAACAGCCACTGGGTGTCCAAAGCTTCATCACTGAGCCTCTACGTGCTCATTCATCTGAGTCCCTAAAATGAAACATTTAAAAATCTGTGACTGTGCCGCCCCTTTGTGCTGCCTTCAGGTCACATCGACCGTTTGATCAATCGTGCTCGCAGGTGCTGTCTGGAGGATGTATCGCCGTGGTAACAGAGACGGCCATGCTGGACAGTAGAAGGGAAAGACTGACTCATCACGCTTAATAAAACAAAGAGCAAACAACAAGTGCGTCAGGGACGGGTGTGCTGCAGCTATAAATGTCAAAAGCATCATTTCCCAGGGAGCGAGGCAGTCGGATCACAACAGAGCTCTCCAGGCAGTGTGTTATGACAGAGAATATATTACAGCCGGCTGACCACATGATCATTTTCCTGAAAAAACCCTGAAAAACCTGAAAAAAATATTATATACCTGAAAAAAATATTTTTTATTGACGTGATATCAGGTAGATGGAGAGACATTTTCATTAACCTTATAACCTTATATAACGTTTTATAAACCTTAACTTATTTTCCCTGGTCCCTGGTATTTTGAAGGATTTGTTTACTGAGATCAACTTCTTGACCCAAGAAACTATCTCAATTCAAGGTCCATTTAGTGGTTGTTGAGGAGCTTTTAATCACATCACACCAGATCTAGATGTTCAATTTTTCCAAGCACTTTGAAGGGGATCTCCACCTGTTTTATACATGAACATTTGTTTACAGGTCTTGGTTGTAAAAAAGACTTTTGATCTGCGTAAAGTCTGATCAATTTGCCTCAAGTGATATCACTTAAAGCGCCCATATTATGTTCATTTTCAGGTTCATAATTGTATTTTGAGGTTGTACCAGAATAGGTTTATATGGATTAATTTTCAAAAACACCATATATTTGTTGTACTGCACATTGCTGCAGCTCCTCTTTTCACCCTGTGTGTTGAGCTCTCTGTTTTAGCTACAGAGTGAGACATCACACTTCTATCCCATCTTTGTTGGAAGTCGCACATGGGCAGTAGCTAGGTACGGTGCAGTAGCTAGGTACTGGGCTACTATTTAGAAGCTAACGCTGCTAGCGGTTAGCCACCTCGTTCTCAATGGCAAAACACTGCTACAACACACACGAGTTCACCCTAATCTACAAAAGAAATTGTATAGAACTACTTACATGTCCCTGTTCTGCAGGTATTCCACGCAAAGTTGGAAGTGCGCCCTCGTTTAGAAGAAGTCTCCCGGCTAATCCTGCCTTGTACTGACCGAAGTCGGAGAAACAGCTAGCTGATGTGGCATTAGCTAAAGTGGTTAGCACACACCAAATGTTTCGGCCGATGACAGAAACCCGTATCTCACTCAAAAGAGCATGGATGTTTTGTTTTTTCAAGTTTGAATGCGTGTGGAAGCACCAGAGACACAAAATAACACCCCAAATCCCAGAAAAAAGTGAATTTTTCATAATATGGGCACTTTAAGTCAGCGTCAGTTGGGGCTGAAGTTTGAAAATGAGAAAAAACAATCTGGGGGTGTGTTAGAAGGAAGTGAGATAACCAGACCTCAGTAGCCCACTTTACTGCAGGCAGCATCTGTAGCATAGAAATAAAATGGATAAAAAAGGCAATTAAGCTGTTGGACGTGGTCATTTGTACATGGTATGTACATATTTTTATGCATATGTAAAGCTGCAACAGATTATCTAGAAAAGGGCTGACAAATGTTGACACACATAGATTGTGACTTAATTTCCTCACTGCAGCAACCTCAGTCAACCTCAATCACTTTCGTTAGCAGAGAAATCTCCACTTTTAAGGACGCATTGAGTATTAAGATTCAGTCTTTCTTTCTTGAAAACAGTGAAAGTATCTGTCTGTGGGAGGTTGTTGCCAGTGGTGTAAAAAAAAATCCCTTGCTTGTTTTGAAATACAGGATGTTTTAGGAATGGATGTTTGTTAAACTGTCACAAGTGCTTCATACAGGCTGGAGTATATTCGGAAAAAGAGGGAAAGTATGTCACTACAGCTTTTTTAAACTCCACTTGATTTTAAGACTATAACTCGGGAAAATCACCAACTCTTGTACTTGTGTGCCCCTTTTCTTTCTTTCTTTACACACTGAGATGCTCGACCACATAACAGATACTACTCTTTTACTTTATGTGAGTTCCTCGCCTACTCAGGGTGCTGATGAGATGCACTTTTTTTCAATTCGATACAACTTTTTTATTTTATTTTTTTAGAGAAGTTGTATGAAGCTATAGGCTGTAAGCTTAAAAACTGGATGTGGAATTGCATTCATCAATAACTAATATCTAAAAAAAACAATCTAAAAAGATACACAAGATATAGTGCATTGTTAACTGCTGCTTTGTTATTAGCAGTAGAAGTGTAGTGAGTATACGTATATATGTTTATTTTGGGGTGAGGGTGGGAGGGGGATGTTGCGCTTGTCAGGTGTCCCACCTCATTGTTCATTAAAGAAAGCTCATAATGAGGACACTCATAACTGTTGATGAATATGATGTGTTCCGGATAAAAAGTATTTAAAACACAAGCATCTGTCAGAGACTTTCTGTTTCTCTTTTGGTTTTGGTAGATAGAGGGAGCTACTCTCCTGCAGTTACTGACTCTGAACCTCTGAGTGTGACAGTTGGGTGAAATTTCATAAAACAGCATCTCATCTTTGAGTGTCAGTGTGTGTCCCGGTCACACAGTTTCCACCTTTCACAGTAATATGCAGCTCTATCAGTGAAAAACTATCTTTTTCTAACATCCTTGATTGTACACTGTATTGGTTTTAAAGTGCTCATATTATGCTCATCTTCAGCTTCATAATTGTATTTAGAGGTTGTACCAGAATAGGTTTAAATGGTTTCATTTTCAAAAAACACCATATATTTGTTGTACTGTACATTGCTGCAGCTCCTCTTTTCACCCTGTGTGTTGAGCTCTCCGTTTTAGCTACAGAGTGAGGCATCTCACTTCTGTTCCATCTTTGTTGGGAGTCGGACATCTGCAGTAGCTAGGTAAGGACAACCAGCCAGTCAGAAGCAGAGTATGAGGGAGTGCCACGCTAGCACACTGGCGAGCATTATAACGTGTGTTACAAAGTGATGCACGTTTGTCACGGAAGTAAAAGCTGGACTACAATAGAGCTGTTTGGAGCAGTTTGTGAACAGTGTTTTCTGTTGGAGATGGTAAGTTCCTTTGGGGTGGACTTTGTAAACCTATACATGGATTTCTCGGCAACGTCATCACTGCTTGCAGAAAGGGGGGCAGAAAGGAGACGTGTTTCGTGTAGCTAGCAGTAGTAGCAGCATAGTGTAAGTCAAAATGCCAGCGGAGGTTATGGCTTCAAACCATAAGAAGGGCAGATTGGGGTCATATGTAAGAGTCAGACTCCCTTGTATCAATCAGAAAAGTTGCAGCTTGTTCAGTTGTTCAGCTAATATATACCTGTCAGGGCTGTAGTACTCAAGTCCAGACCGTAGATAGTTAAAGGTCCGTACTCGAGACAAGTTTAGACAGCTAGCTAAAGCTACGCCGATGTTTTGCTAACGTTAGCGCAACAGCGTTAGCCTAGCCTGCTAGGTAAATATTACGACTGTCTTAGGAGTTTCTTATATCTGCATCCACGTTGTCAACATAAGACCTGTGGCGTTAGTGCTCCTTTTGTACCATAATGTTATTGAATAAAATATTAAGCTTCGCTCCTACGAGACAGGTGGGTTTTTATTACGTTACACACAAAGCTAACTGGCTATAGTTAGCCTATATGCTAGCGGACATTAGCTAACGTTGCCGAGGCAGCGGCAGTAGAGTTTCGGCGAGCTAACGACGACAGTGTTGTCGCCCTCTCGCTCACAATCAACCTCTGCTGCTAAAAACAGTCAACCTGCAGTGATGTTTTGAAATGGAGACACATATCGTACCTTTCGCCCGGGAATCCTGGCCATTATTTTAAGGCATAAACCAACCATAGGGGTACACTCAGGGGTAACCCTGCTGCTAACACTGGCTATTACATTAGCCTAAAACGATAATTATAGCCATACATATATATCACAGTAACACTGCAAAATTAAAGACAGACAAACAGATCCAACTAAAATCACGTTTATTGAGTCAGTAGTTATATACAAACAATAAGGAAAGCTTAAATACTTAAGGCTGTTGCAGTAGCGGACCAGCTCACCAGTCTGGCTTTCTGCCCCTGGTATGCGCACGCACCCTGTAATGTTTGTAAACAGGAAACCCGTCTATAACATGCACAAAAAGATATATAACACAATAAAGGTAAGGAAAAAAGCCAAAAACCATAATATGAGCACTTTAAGATTAATAATTTTTATCCAGGGTCTTACGCTGACCTTCCTCCTGTTCAATTTTTAATGAGAGGAGATTGGATGGTCAGCCCCAGCTCTTCTACTTCCTTTCCTGTTTCTACAAGTACTGGTATTGGCTTTATTTGATTTGGGACAGTTCAAATGAATGCTCTGTACTCCAAATGGCCATCTGCTCTAACCTTGTTTCATCGACCATAAACAGGCCGGCTCCATCAGTGAAAAAAAGGTCTTGGCCAAATATTTGCTGCTCTTCGACCCCATTTGGTTTAGTGTGTTCTCTGTTTGCATTTCAATGACCCACGGTCAGTGTCAGAACGATGGCACGTGTGTCCCTGACGAGCAGTCCCCTGATAAGACGCCAGCAGAAGAGAAAGGGACCGAGGCCTTGTGGGATAAGAGCAGGGTGAAGGATGGAGCAAATGCAGACCGGCTGCTGATTCTCACACACACGCACACACACACACACACACACACACACACACACACACACACACACACACACATATATATATATATACACTCCAGCTCTGGTATCAATCTCCTCACACACATCACACAGCCTGCTGTACCACAACCAGCTCTCTGATAGCTACTGAAGTCTTCTTGTCTTTTGTTTCCTACCTTCAACAGCTCGTATAATAGTCTTACTGTGTTACTAAGTGTCAAGAAAATGCATCAGAGAGCAATTGTAATTCATTGCTTTATTATCTGAACGGCACTTGTCGATTAAGTAACACCTCCCATTGTGCATCTCCTCTGTCAAGCATTCCTTTAATCCCCATGCCTCCCAATTATTGCTCATGCAAATCACAGATCAGGGCTCACCAAATCTTTTTTTGAAAAAGCGTGATAGAAAGCGAGGGTGTGAGAGGATATGAGAATGCAGGAATGTGTCTGTGCATGCACGGGTGTGTAAGTATGTAGCACCTTTTTGGAATTGCAGCAGATTTGGAATTAGCTGAGGAGGACGGGATTGTGTGGATTAGGTGGAGAGATTTTACCAAACGCACATTCCCTATGTGTAATTCATTTTGGCGTCCTTGAAATTGCTACTGTGAGAAATTCAGCAGCTGCAACAGCAGCACTGAGAGTCCTCAAATAGGCAGAATCCAGCCCCCCTACAACCACCCACGACACCCACACCACCACCACACCTCCCACGTTTCTCTGGAGCATGATTGCACGAAAGCTGACGGGGGTGTGAATGCAATGGTTTGGGTTTTTGTGAATTTTTGCAGCTCCTAAAAATATTTGAGCCTTTGTGTGGAATGGATGACTTATATCACAGTTTGATGCCTCTCAATGTGCACCCCTAATCCTGGAAGAGTGTGTTAAAGGGTTGGTCTACTCAAATCACTAATAAACATAAATTTGTTGTATCTAGCCACACAGATAGTTTTGGTTTCAGAGACTTCTGCTTATGCCTCATTTTGATGAAGGTAAATGGAATTTTACAACTTTAAAAAAATCGACAGTTGAGAAGCAGCCTGGAGAACAACTATTAAACCCCAACCATCCTAGTTCATGTCCAGCGGGGGATTTTTGTTGCATGTCAATCCCCACCTCTATCTCCTTTCCTGTTATCTCTCCACTGTCACTGTCCAATTAAGAAAAGTTTTTCATTCCAGAAACAATATCTTGGTAACCCTCGATAATCCACAGACCTGGATTCATCTTGAACTGTTTTCTACCAAAGGGCCTGTAGATTATCTCAAGTAACCAGGACACTGTTTCTGGAAAGATGCATCGCTGTTGAGATCTTTAGATGTCATTAGCCAGGGCGGAGAGCACCACATTTAAAATTAAATTAACTTTCATTGCATTTGGGTTGAAAACGAATTCTGACAAGGCAGAGATTTCAAAACATCAAAAAGGGAGAAAAGCTGGATTTATACTTGATACAAGGGGCTAACGGCAGCCCCACCAGAGATACCTACAGCATCCAATAGCACCAACACAACACTAAACTGTACAACAGGCCATTTCGTTCTTTTTATACATCGCCCACAATAACTGTGTTTACATAATTTAATATACTTTGTAATATAGAGCTACGGTGGCATCCATTACAACGCCGTAACCTCTTATTAAGCAACTATACACCTTCCTTAAAGGAATATTTTAATATTTTAGGAACTACTCTTATTTGTTTTCTTGACAGTTAGATGAGAAGATTGATACCACTCTCGTACCTGTCCGTAAATATGAATCTACAGCCAGACTGTTAGCTTAGCTCAGCCAATAAATGCCAACCAACCAATGTTTTTTGTACAGATTAAACAAAAAAGATATGAAATGTTAATTGGTGAGCTTTAGAGGTGCTGGTAAGTGAATTATTTTACCTTTGGACAGAGCCATGCTATCTGTACCCCTGTTTCCAGTATTTGTGCTAAGCTAATCGGCTGTACTTTCACATTTAATGGACAAACATGAGACTGAAATCAATGTTCTTAATCAACTCTTGTCCAAAAAGCGAATAGATGTCCCAAAATGTCAAACTATTCCTTTAAGTAGAAAAACCAGGGGAAGTGATCCCTGAAAGGGCTGCTGGACCCCATACCCTGTGTGGCTTCAGAGAGCAGAATGTGAACTTACATCAGAGAGCCAGAAGTAGCACCTGAATTATAGAAGACAGAGCGGAACATAAAGGTTAGTAGCACAGGCAGCACAGCTACACAGCTCAGGGAGTCAGGTGTTTATAAAACTGTGACATGCACTCATAAAACATCATTGCACTGCAGTTGCAAGATAAACACTGTTATAGCCTACTCCGTGCCAAGGCCACTCAGTAAAAAATTACAGCTTTTTTCTTTTTCCTGAATCGGTGCCTGGAACAGCATCAGAAAACGATGCTGCTGCAAGTTACATCTGTAAAAACACATAGATGGATGATGAAGTGTAGCATTTCATCAAGCGTAACTCATCGTCAACATGGCCTCCACTGCTGTGAAGAGGGATCATAAAATTCCCAGCTGCTAACATCCATTCAATAAAAGATAAAGGAGAGAATGAAGTGTCTCAGCCTGTGATGTATAACTTCCGAGCTACCTGTCATGTGTCTCTCTACCTGCTTCAGCTCTGCAGAACACTTGAGCTCAGAGAGGTCTACTTGAAGCCAACCCATTACAGCATACAGCATACAGCATACAGCGTACAGTAAAAGGGATTATATCACCAATCCCCTGATGTCACTGTAAAGCGACAGAGGCCTTAGGTCAGGGTGAACCCCCCTTTCTTCAACCCCTCTTCCCCCCTCTCCTGTCAGTGTGCATGGTGCCGCCCATCACGATCTGGCAGTCAGATCACAGATTCAAATCATTTCCACCTCAGGACGAAGATGACAGGAGCTTCTGCACATGCTCAGATGCATGCTTCATTCTTTATCTGTTTGAGTGGCAGAACAACTGACACACAGGAAACAAGGGGCCATATGTTGTGAGCGAAGGTGCCATATGAAGCTATCAAGCCATTTGTTTCTTTGACAGAAAGGCGCTCCAGTTAGCTCAGGAGGATTTTTCCTGGAAATGGCCATTTGTCATGTGCACCAATCAGGGGCCAAAGCTGGAGCCAGTTCTCAAAGCAAAAGTCTGACTGTTTTCATCACCACAACACTAGCAAAATCTGCTCTATACCAGCCTTTTACAGCAGCTTTTGTTAACCTGAGTCGGGATAAATCTGAGGGGCCATTATGATAAACAGAAAGAAGGACGAACTAATGGAAAACGCTGTGCAGGGCTGGCTCGCAGGCAGATACAGTATGAAAGAAAGAATGGGAAAGCAGCCCACTCATAACTCAATTGCAATCTCAAGATACAATCATTCACTCACTAATGAAGATTGATGTTTTAGCAAAACTCAGGATTCTTTATTTTGCTGAGACGTCAATCTTTTTTCTGGAAAAACGCAGCAACACAAAATACTTTTTTTGACTTATTTATTTCCAATGGCCAAGTAAATGTAAACACATAAAGGGAATTTGACTCCAATATGGCTTTTGCTTTTGTTCTTGTGAATTACTGGATAGTTTTACCCTGCCATCCCTCTGAAACAATTCTGTTTAAAGGAAGTTTTTTTTCTCCCCACTGTTGCACTAAATGTTTGCTCTTGGGGGGAATTGTGATATAGATTGTAGTCTAGACCTACTCTCTGTAATCTGTAAAGTGTCCTGAGATAACTTCTGCTATGATCTGTGTTTCTCCTACCATTGTTTTGTACATTGTACATTCAATGTAGCCAAAGTCGCGTAACCTTGCCCCTATTTTCAACTGTTGCTAAATAGTTAGTGCTAGTGGTCACACAGTTAAGTGTTTGGACACCCTCATAAATAGTTATGTGATGTGTAAATCAATGTTGTTTTTATTTACCCCCCCCCCCCCAACAACATTTTGGGGGAGAGTCACCACCCCCCCTGGAAAAAATCCTAGGGGACACACTGGACACTATAAAAAATAATTGAATTGAAATTGAATTAAAAAATGATTAAAATAACAGCCTGAGCCTATTTGTTTTAGCATTTTTATCTTACATAAACATTATTTCAATGAGTTTCACAGAGAGAGGTACATCGATTTTAAAATTGGGAAAAAAGCGGCCAGGTGTTGCATCAGTATTGGCAGATATCTGGGGTTTAACCTCTGTCGAGAGACAAAAAGTTGTATAGCAGCATCCTTAACCAAAAATAACAACACTTTTTTTCTTTTGCTAACCCATGTTCTATTAGCCTGGTCCTATCAGACTCTCGTACATTTCATTTGTAAAGAGAGTCTGGCCACTCTCCATTGACAAGTGTTAACTTCCTTGAAGGCGGGTACTCTGTTGAAGTTTAAAACTATTGGATCTGCCCAGAGCCACTCTGGATCTGCCATAACCAATCGCTAACGTTTGGTCGTGACGTCGGCTTAGCATCGCTAGCGTTCGCCTTAGCCAACTCATTCACCACTAACGGAGCAAGCTGGAAAATCAAACTTTTCCCAAACCCCGTGGAGAGGAGGGCCACAACATCATGGCCACCAACACAACTCAGCAAAGATTGTTCTTGCTCGGGCTTTAACTTTTGGATATTCGGCAGCGTTGCCACAACGGACCGAATGGCTTTGCTCGCATCTTTCTCCGCCGCCATTACGGAACCCACCGAAGGTTACCGAACCTCAACGTCATCGTTCTCAGCCACTCCCTCTGTTCGCTGATTGGACCGCCAAATATTTGGTCGGAGAAAACCCAAGAATATACCGCAAACCCAGATGGAGTACTGAAGGAAAATGAAAATTGAGTGGAAGTACGTAGGAGGGCGGAGCCAGGCTACTGTTCTATGCCATATAACATTATAGTCCAAAACAATTAAAACACATTCATTAAAACAAATATACTGTCACATTCGGTTTCTTTTTCATGTGTTTTGTAATTTCTAAATATATGGAGAGCATATTTTCTTTCACTCCTGCGTATGTTTAATCCTTTGGGCCCACCATAGTTTGCTACATCTGGCTGGTTATCATTCATCTCTCAGACTGGTAGAAACAAAAAACAAAGCCAAGGATCACCAAAGTCATTCTAATTGGCTAACCTTGACCGTGTATTGTCATGTTCTCGGACCAGCTGTACTTTCTTGTCCAGTACGCTCCTCTTAAACACAGATGGCCCTCAAGAATGACTTGCAACTCAGCGTTTTGGTTGAGGTTAAATAAAGGCTGTAGATTGTGCTTTGGGCCTCAGCGACCCTTACCTGGGATTAAGTCCCTCCATTAGTTAATCACCCTAACACTAAACCTTCCTAAGCCTGGCGCTCAAACAATAGAAAACATCTCACACAATCAATCAGTATTTTACAATGCTGGTGCTCAGAGAGATCACTGCGCTGGGTGCCGTATTATTCATATGGCTGATAAAATTGGTCGTCTCTGCTGAGACATCTGCTGAGTTTTATCTCGTCCATCTTGCATCCACATGGCAGACATTTTAAGCAAATTACTAAACACATTCCCCCCGCCAGCGTGATCACTTTATTGTCATTAAAAAGGTTTTGTTGCTTTGATGTCTGACGCTATAATGCTCAGCAGGCAGTACGTAGAAAAAACAAGGTGGCGTAGCTCAGGATAAGAGTTTCTGTTCTTTCTTGATAACAGTCCTGTATCACTCAACCCTGCTTGACCCAATGTGAAATTTCAGTTCAAAGCGGTGGGTCACTCTGACCAGATCTGGTGGATACACAAATAAAGGGAACGGACAATTCTAAAACAACATCACAACAGCATGATTTCATCGTATTTGTCAATGATTATCGGACTTTCCCCTGATATCATGTCACATTCAGCATTCACTTGAGGTTACATGATCCTGTTTTCGCTTTGTCACAGAATTATATATATATATATATATATATATATATAGTTAGCACTTTTGTAATAAAGCATGATGATACAGCAATTTCTGAAGAAAGAAATTTATATGACCACAATAAAAAAATGGACAAAAAGTGCCAGTTAGTGCCTGCAGTGCAGCATTTTCTGACAGTAAGCTCTGAAGTTTACTAGCCCCTGAGCTCTGCTTTATTCTTGCTGTGCTTTTTCAAGGTGAGAGAAAAAAAAACAGAGAAGGCATGAGAGCGCTTTAACTGTCTTCTGTAGAGCCATTCATAGTCTCTCTACCGCTGGAAATGCTGGTGAGGAATTCAGGGAATGCGACTTCTCTGCAGAGATCAAAAGGGTTGAACATTAACTGTGTTGAACTCTTCAGTCCTCCAGTGCTCCCAGGGACTGCCTCTCATGTTCAAGGGTCCCGCAGGAGCCCTGTTGAATGCTCAGTGTCAATAACAGGTACGTCACATGGAGCGCTTACACCTATAGCCACGGGTCATCCCCTTTTTCTGGCCCCACACACTCACTCACACACACACACACACACACACAAACCATTAGGTGCTCTTACGCACCTGCAGCTGCCACTATGAGGCAGCGTGTGACTTTTAGAGTGATAAACACAAACACAGAAATAAGCACATGTGCATTATTTTCAAGGAAAGTTAGAAGCCCAAAATGTTTTTCTGCGAAGGATTATCGCAGACGGGTGGCCTGTGCATGACACACAATTCTTTGGACATTCCTCAGCAGCAGTTTCACTTATCTAAACTTTTGCAATAACTGAACATTTTGCAAGATCTGACAGGTTAACCTGAGGTGAAAACTGTTCTCCAGATGAGCTCTCAACACCGGTTTAACACCTTCAGTAGTTAGCCTTCAGGGGTTTGTCTATGTCGGACACTTTACATAAACCCGACTGGGTGCCCCCCGTATCTAGGAACTGTCAGAGAAGGATGTAAATGAGTGGGCTTAAAGTTAAATCATCCAGATTAGGGGCCATAAATAAGTGATCTTTGCACTGAATGCCGCTGGTCCTTTCAGTCCACCTGCTAAGAACTGTTTAAAGCAATCTGATTAGTTAATGAGCAAATCAGAAATTTGACTCAGTCTGGTTAAATTCAATTCACTTTATTCCAGGGCACATAAGGAGAAAAGAAAAGAGAGGGAACGTCAGAACCAGTTGATTGATCAGAGAAAAATGTACACACACATCCAGCATGCACACAGTCACACACATAATACAGCTGAGGAAGGATTAGTGTCAAACGCTACAACTATTGTACATACAGTATCTCTTTGCGGAGGCCTTGGCAGTGTTCCCAGGTAATGAGCAGCTACTACTGAACAGGGCTTTGGGTGGGTGCCATGTTTTGACAATGAGGGATGGGGACGTCCAGGCAGCAGCTGTGGGTCTCTGTCACAGGGCAGGAATGGGAGGTAAGAGGGTTCAGTGGGTGATGCTGCGGTGGAGGCGCCCTCTCTTGTAAGAGGTTTAACCCGCTTCCAGCTGGGGGCCCGGACAAATTTATGACCCGGCAAATGAAATGTTAAAGCAGGATGTTCTGAGGAGCCAGAAACTTGGGCGTGGACATATTTGCATGTGTCTGCTATGCTAACAGTTTGGGCACCCTGTTTTACGTAGGAACTCACCTGACTGCACAGAATTAAAGCAGAAATCGGTATGTTTTCTTTACATTGTCGCCCGCTGTGGTGACGAGAAATAGACACAGTAATGTTTGCATGAGTCCGTCACTCCAACTTCAACTACCAAAGCATATTATTATCCACTACTTGCAGAATGGAACACTAATTGCAGAAAGGTAGCAGAAAGCTTCTGCCCAAAGCAATGAGAATAAATTGTAGCACATAGACAGTAAAATTCAAGTCTTGACGGCATTAACATGTAGTGTCATAAAATGATAAGATTTTAGATAGAAGAAGTCAGTGTTTTGAGCTGTTGCTGAGATTTTATTCTGAGGTTAAGCTAATTATGTTTAAGGCCCATATGTGTTTTCATCGATATACAGATCATTCATACTGGTACATACATACACACAATTTCAGGTACATTCACATACAGAATTAGAAAACCAGCTTTCTTTCATGAATTACAAACCCAATGTCAAAACCGATGGAATTGGAAATTAACAGCAGATTTCAATGGACTTTTGATGGAAGGGTCACAGGGTTAAAGTGATATGATGTTCACAGTCAAGCAATGCCTTGTTATTATTATTATTATTATTTTTTTTATTATGTGCAAAGATTAAACAAAATTGCATTTATTTTCACACAATAGGTGCAAATTTCACATTTTTTAAATGCAGTTTTAGAGGGGAATTTAATTGAATATGACATAGCCTAATACATTGGATGTTAATTTCCAACACACTGTATTATACCACTATAATTTGCATGTATTTTAACATAATATAATATTGGATAGATAGACAATCAATCAGTCCCTGCTGCTTAACACTGCACACTCAGCTGGTTTCTGATGAAAAGCTCCTGACAACACCTTCAGTTTCCCATAGGGGACAGCAGTCCCCCTCTCACATGAATATTTGACAACCCATCAAAGACTTAAGAAAGGAAAAATGCAAAAGAGGCTACTCATAATTATCAAGGGCGCTTTTTGCCCCCTCATTTTACAGGCTTATTATGAACCTTCAAGGGCACTTTTACCCTGAGCCCTTGTTAATTACTGACCCTGGTTAGTGTGTGTGTGTGTGTGTGTGTGTGTGTGTGTGTGTGTGTGTGTGTGTGTGTGTGTCTGTATGTAAATGTTTTTTTGTCTGATTTCTTCACTTATCATACGGTCTAGTTATCAGATAGCAGTCTAAAAGCCCCGCAATCTCTCTGACAGACGTTGGCCACAGAGCAGGTAGAATCTGTTATGCTGATGATAAGTACAGGATTTCACTCACCGGTGTACTTTGAACCGTCTCTGTCACTCTGAGGAGAGCTGGTTTTCACACTTTCGAATGGTGTCACAGTTTTAAAGAAGGGACACATTTGTAAAATGAGTTCAAATGTGTTAAGACTCAGTACATTATTTATAATTACATGGTTTATTCAGAGTAAATAATAAACAACTTTAAATATTATTATATGAAATAATATCAATAATCTAATTGTAACTCCAAATAATTTACAGCCACGGAGAGATTATGAGAGGACGAGCTCCTGGATGCAGACATGTAAAAGCCCCATGCCCCTCATACATAGGGGCAAAACTGAGGGACTAAAAGAAACACAAAAAGAAAAATGATGCAGCCGTGTCGTTTTGTTGTTTTGTGTCTCTTTATGGTCGTTTGTGTCTCTGTAGTTGTTTTGTGTCTCTTTGAAGTTGTTTTGTGTCAGTTCTGTAGTTGTTTTGTGTCTTATTGAGGTTGTTTGTGTCTCTTGATGGTTGTTTTGCATCTATTTGTGGTTGTTTGCGTCTCTGTAGTTGTTTTGTGTCTCGTTGTGGTCGTTTTGTAGTTGTTTTGTGTCTTATTGAGGTTGTTTGTGTCTCTTGATGGTTGTTTTGCATCTCTTTGTGGTCGTTTTGTAGTTGTTTTGTGTCCCTTTGAGGTTGTTTTGTGTCAATTTTGTAGTTGATTTGCTTCTCTTTGTAGTTGTTTTGCTTCTCTTTGTGGTCATTTTGTGTCTCTTTGTGGTTTTGTGTCAGTTTTGTAGTTGTTTTGCTTCTCTTTATAGTTATTTTGCATCTCTTCGTGGTTATTTTTTTATTCCCTTTGTGTTTTGTTTTGTGTCAGTTTTTTAGTTGTTTTGTGTCTCTTTGTGGTAATTTTGTGTCTATGTAGTAGTATTGTGTCACATTGGGTCGTTTTACATCTCTTTGTGTGCCTTCTATAACGCTGTTACTGTACAAAAACCAGGCATCATTTGTCCCGTTTCCATGTAGTTACATAGTCACTGATATGATCATAACCACTACAGTGTTCAATTACCTATTTTTGAGGGGGAAATAAACTTTTTTCGCCGCAAAAATTTCGCCGCGAAAGCATGAACTGTCCTCTGGAAGACATCCACCAGACCAGCGGGCACTCGTGGATTGTTGTCGGCCGCGGCAGGTGAGGAAGGCGGGGAGGAATTAGAAGGATGCCCTGCTAGCCTGGCTAAGGCAACTAACACACAGTTCGCCACTGCAGAGACTACTATTCACCAACGCCAGATGGATCGCACACAAAATGGATATATATGCTACAAATACACAGGGAACTGCTGCTTGATGATTATTACCGAAGCCTGGCTGAACACTCACTCATCCCAGACGGCAGCTCGCAGCTAACAGGGTAGGTGAATTTAAACAATGTCTGAGTTGAAAACGCATCTTGTTGTCATGTAAGGGCCCTGTTCATGTTGCAGCACAGACATTTTGTGTCTGTTAAGAGGCACAAAGGCACTCTTTATGATATGCCCCCAAAACTGCCGTTCTAGCTAAGTGGGAGCTCTCGGCATTAGCTGCAGCAGCTCCAGTTAGCTAGCACCGATTCGGCTCGTTTTTTTTGCTATCGACAGTACTCACATACTTATAGCGATCAAGATTAACGTAAAAATTGCCCGGAGTTCTCCTTTAAGCTTTACATTGATGTAACACATTAACGGTGATAACAAATGTACGGCAAACACTAAAGATACTTACATTACATTTCTTAAAATTACTGGACTACTGGTTGAATTCCAATGTAGAATGCGGTCTGTTAAGACCGCTGCGAAGTATAACACACCGTGAAAAACAGAGCGTTGCTATGGACGCAGTTCTGTTCATTCAGGCAATATAATCGCTACACACAGCCTACGACGTAGCTACGGCGGCAGTTCGACGCAAGGCGTTTGGGCAAAACTGTGGAAAAACTGCAGAAAAAGTGTGGGTGTTGAACCCCCTCACCGGGAAAAGTGTGGGTGTTAAAACACCCACATCCCCCACGGGTGCGACGCCCCTGGTGACCACTACCTATCACCTTCTGACTTGTACAGTATGTACTCTCAGAAGAGAGTAACAAGAATGGCATTGGAGGGTCAAGTTTGTGGACAGTGCAGGTCAGGACTCAGCTGAGGTGGCCTGTAGCCCAAAACCCCGAGCTGTGAAGTTATTTCAGTCAAAAGTTAGTAATGAGACGCATACTTGTGTGCACGGCAGAGACACAGAGGGCCCTTCATGTACACAGCATCCCCAAGTCTCCTCCTCTGTGAGCTAACACAGCCAGCCATTCACTGTCTGTCACACTGCAGCACATGATCCTCACACCCACAGCCGTCCTAATCAGCCTATTTATGAATGTGGTGGCACATAAAAAAGACATTTCGTCTTGTGGCTGTGACTGCGCACAAAGACGATAATTGATTTATTCAGTTTAGATAATAAAAGCTTCTTCATGAGGTCAAGGGCGTTATCCCCCAGAGTCATCACTGTGGACGCAGTCATTTACTGAGTGCTGCATCATCAAATGTTCCTTCTTACTTGACCTTTTCCTGCTTCTGCATTCAATTGATTTATAGTAAAAAAAGTGAATTAATTTCAGACGTCATGGAGTTGCACTCTGTGAACTCTATCTTTTTTGGGCCTGAGCTGTCATTTGTGGATGCACATGATTCTATGCTGCTTCTCCAGGACTATACTCATCCTGAACAACAGGCTCTATATTAGATGGGAGATGCCTTAACACCACTGCGCTGAAAATGACAAGCTTTGAGCCAATTGTGGTTTTTGTGTGTGTGAGAGTTTGAGTTGTTTTCTCTAACATCACATGATCTCTGCCCATCAGATCACTAACCAACACAACAGGGTGGATTGCGCAGCTGCTTCTGTGTACTCTCGTTGTCTCCGCGATGTCTGAGACTCCACGTCAATTGCTTATTGAATAAAATGGATGGATTACTGTGGCTGCACATACTATTAAATCAGGAAGTGCTGTAAAATAATGTTGGACAAAGAGTATCTGGGTCTCTTATCTGTTGTAAATATTGTCTGCCTGTACATGCTGTCTGAATCAGAGCATCCCACGCAGACAAGAAGAATCAGAAAAATTACTGGAGATAAATCTGCATGTGTGACCTGGAAACCCCACATGCTCTCATGCCCTAGAAAACCTTTTTGCACTGAGGTTTTCTAAATTTCAGATCATAACATTATGCAATTCTTGTTTGTTTTTAATGCCACAGCTACATCCTCTGATTAATTTAGCATTTATAAGCAGGATAAAACGTCTTAATAGATGGTTACCCAATCTATAAAAGTCTTAATAGATTGGGTAACCATCACTAATGAATGGTAAATGAATAATTAACTAAAGTTAAGTTAAAAAATGGTGATTATAAAATGATAATTAATAATATTTACTAAGTATTAGTAATACTATGATTTATGTTATTTTAACAGTTTATTGTTTTTGCACACATCATAACATTTTATATATTATATTAAGTGTTTGTTGATAATTACCAAATGATTTTTAAACCTTTAAGAAATCATTTGTAAACCATCAATAAACATTATTTGGATGGCTATTATAAAGTTGCATCTGATGGTTCTAATACCTTGTTAATGGTTAATAAATACTTTGTAAAGCATCTATAGACATTATTTAGATAGCTATTATCAGTGCAAAAATAATCAAATAATGGTGTATTTTATAGATCACCAAAAAATATATAAAGAGGCCAAAACGTTTACGTGATGCTTTATAAACCATGTATTAATCATTAACTAATGTTATAATGTGTTATAAATCATCTATTAACTGTTATGGATGCTTCACAGGAGTTTGTTGTACTTTATATTTACATACAACTACACTAATGTGTTTTTGTTATTATTTGTTTAAATACTGCTCAGAAATGCTAAATAGAAGAGGTTATAACACACTGTTACCAGGTCACAAATATGTTGCCAAACCTGGCCTAACATGGAAACGAAGTCCACAATGCTGAATACTTTCCTACTCGTCTGTGAAGTGAATCCTCCCCGATTTAACTTCAAAAGACTTGTTCATTAATAATTCTGATTTAGGAGCTGGTCCGCTTGATATTTGCAATTCTAATAACCAATGCTTGAAGTGCAGGAGAGGACAGGAGGTGGAAACGGAAAGACGGGTTTGGGGGAGGTGGGAGGTGTCTACCACTGCAGCTTTTCCCAAATTATACCTCAAAATGCTGACACCCTCTGGGGCACTGCAGCCACATGGGAGTTCATGAAATACCCCTACAAATAAATTATTCTTGAACAAATTGGTATGTGTGTTTTGTTAATGCATATTCCATGCACCTTTCTTCATTTATTAAGGTTAATTCTGTATATGAATCCCTGCCTCATTGTATTAGCCTACGTAGAAAAAACAAAAGTTATAGTGAAACTCCAAGAAGTAAACATGCATTTTGAACCAAAGAGGAAACTGCAGTTTTATTTTAGGTCCATGCTACAAAGAACATGCTCTACATTCTGTGAATATGTAACAACCATCGTTCCTAGAAATGTCTGTGGCAAAGTAAAAACACACATGTCGATCATGGCCTCCATTCAAGATACTTTATTTTTAAGGTTGCAGAGTAAAGTGGTTTACCACATTAGAATATGCATGCAGACTTCCTTCTGAAACGTTTATGATGCAATTTCCTATAGCTTACTGTTGTGCAATTTAAATGTTAAAATGTGAGTCTGTAGTATCTTTAAGCGATAAAGATAAGTGGCAGTTTCTGTGTTTAAAACCCTAAAAAAGCCTTTCTGGATTTTAAATGTCTGTTTTCTACATTTCAAATTCCATCAGTTGTAAAACCTGTGTCAGAAAGCAGCTCTGAGTGAGAGATGTTAGTTTTCTTAACCAACATTCACACACCCTTACCGGCTGACTCATTCCCAGGGAGAGACCCAGGAGGAGGGTATAGAGCAGCAGTGACACCCACTACTACAAACCCAGCAGGTAAACAGACAAGCAAGATGTGCCATCCTCTCACAGGCTGTTATACCAGCCCTTGACAACACACTCTACTATAAACATTCAGGCGGACAAAATGATTCACTGCTTGCAACCTGATCACTTTCCCCTTTCTCATGGCCCTGTCTAAAATGTCAGCATCTGTGTAAACGCTAAGGCAATTCACTTGTCGGCTTCCTGCTGTTAGCCTGGAAAGAGCAGAGGATGAGTGAATCACTTTCTTTGATCAGCTGCTACTGCCTCTGATGTTATTTATTGTTAAAAAATAATAATTTGGGTCATATTCAAAAAGTTAGTGGTTTTTGAGGAAATGGCAGATTATAATTCAATGTACATTTCTGGTATGTACCCTGCTGCATGATTTAAAAGAAGAGCCTTGAGTCAGATGTGATCATATATTTCCCCTACAGTGCAATACACAAGTTAATTAAGGTGAATACAGCATAGTGAGTGGATACACACTCTGCTTAGCAGAACTGAGAGCCTGACCGACCAGGGGAGGCCCCACTGCAGACAGTATGATTTCTAAATGGCACCTTTATAAAAGCAACACTCATTTTCACAACCAGTAATTATGCATAAAGAGAGCGACAACTTCCCCTAACAATGACTCAGAGTGAAGATGCTGAACAAAATAGATTAAGCAAAACTGAATTTTTCAATACCTATATAGCTGTACATTTTCCACAGACATCAACGGCAACGTCTTAAACAGCAATGCATCAATAATTATAATCCAGTGACATAATATATGATTACTTAAGTAAGAGTATGAATGCAGAATTTTTTATTTGTAACAGATTATTTTAACACTGTATTAAGACTTTTACTTAAGTAAAAGATCTGAGTACTTCTTCCGTTACTAAGGGTTTGTCTGCAGCAGATTGACAGTTATTTTAGGATTATAGTTTACTCTTTTGATCCTCGTGGTCAGCACTGATATAATCACATGCAAATCAAGCCAACTGTTCATACTATGTCGGATTTTTTTCCCCCTTAGCGTTATAACATGTGCTGATGGAAAAACACACATACAAACGTCAGGAGTCATGTGGAAAGTCTTTATTTAAATGTTTGATAGCTAACAGTGTCACACTGTACATATACTGTAGCACTGACTGACTCACAGTGTTCTGGGATAAATTCCAATTACTACTCCGTCATACATCCACATTAAAATGCAACACAAGTGAAAAGCTCAGCAGTCATGGCCGTGACTTCTTTTGATATAGTGCGTTGGAAATGCAGAGCAGTTTAAGTCTATACAATGTGTGACAGCTCTGTATACTGCGGCTTGTTCAGCAGTATAGGGTGAACTAGCTGCATTAAATTCACTTTCAGTTGTATCATCGTTATTTGTGACTTTGAGCCAAGCCTTTGATTAAAGGCCACTGTTTAAATTTACGTTGGAACTTTATAGCCTTTTACTGTGCCTTACTGTACTGAATGTTATTTTAAGAAGTCTTTTTAACCCAAACAAAGTGATGGGTTTAAATGAAATAAAAGTGCCCGGCTGGGTATGGAGATCAGTGGAGCATGATTCCTTGAAAGTGCTTTCCCATGTGTGGGCGGGCAGATCTGTTGGACAGGAGCAAGTAGCAGCCTGTGCTGGTGTTTGACTTAGGAGAGGGCATACTTTTGAACACACTCCTGCCAAGTTACAGGCACTCAGAGACCTCCCACAGCTGTCTGACTATTTTTTACACCAAGCCTGGGAACGCAGGGTTAGCCGCTCACCTGCAGCATGTCTGGACACTTTTTAATCTACAGAGTCTCTGCTCCAGGGAGTTACGGGAAGTACTGTACCTGTAAGATCTGAGCAAAATGGAAAAAAAAGATGAGATAATCTATAGTGAGGGCGGCTGTATAATATTACTTGATGGAGAGATAAGAAAATGCTATCATATACAAACATAAAGGTGCACATGTATATGCACATTAGTTGACATGGACCTGATATTTCAGATAAAGGGATTAAATGACTGGCGGTCTGAGCAGTTACTTGAAGATTTGATCATGAAGACATACTAATGCTTAGTGGGCCTTTTCTATTTTTAACTCACCTCACCCTCACTGACCTTTAGTAGCAAAAATAAGCTATAGAGTCGCAGCAACTTTAATACCATTAAGTAGGTCAGTTTTATCCTCTGAAATATGATCTATGGGGCCACATGTGATGGAAAATACTGGTGCATAGCGTACGTGGTTACACTATCTTTAATTCAGAATGCAATAGATCAAAAGCTAAATGCTGGCAGCATATTTGCATGCAGTTTGACAAAAAACTATTATAAATATCAGTGATTCAAGAAAGTATTTTGCCTATGCATGAGTGGTATTTGCATTTGTACAGTAATGCTGCACAGAAAAGGTGAAACAGCGCTTTGTTTCCCTGTGTGCATGTATGTGCATTTTGCGAGCCGCAAGTTACCCGCCGGGCTTAGTATCAGAGGTGCCACCGGATGCCGTCATGGGTTCACAGAGGACAAATTTGTGAATGAAGCTCCTTCCATTTATGGTGCTGGTGGAGTTGTCAAGAGTAAGAGGAACTTAACGTGATACTTCGATGGTTTCCTCTCTTCAGTTTCAGCTGTTATGTTTCCTTGTCAATGAATTGTAAACCCGCTGCAGCATGAGTTCACTACAGTGCATGTTGTTTTACTCTATTCATGATTCGGCTGCTCATTGTGATAAAGCAAAAGTGTTTTATAAATGTAAATATTGAATTATTTGTGCTTCAATTAAGTTGTTGCCTTGCAGTCTGGAATATCCATGAGTAACCAAACAGTGTTTAATGTGAACTCTTCTTATCTTTAATAGGTTCCGTTAGTTATGATTCATAAAGTTGTTGTTTTCTCAGCTTTAGTGGACACTCTGGAAACTTTCCTTAACAAATTTACTTTTACTTTTCTAACTCTTCAAACTGTAGAAGGGTGCTCCCCTCAAAGCTGTGATCGTGACCGTTTGTCACCATTTCCTGATTAATTTTAAAACTGGATGCATGTCTCATCAGCGAATGAATCATAGTTTCAGGTAGTTTGTGCTTCTCATGTAATCCTTGTTTTAATTATAAGTCAAGAGACACTTTTCGTCTTGAGATTCAGTGAATACCAACCACAATAATAAAAACTCTGCAGGTTTTTTGACATCACCTAAAGACATATCCAGATTCCTCAAAGACTCTTCTATCCAACTGGAACAAAAATATTCTCTCACCTCTACAATAAAGATCTCCTTGCTCATCATTTCGTACATTAAATTCATTTTTTTACAATCAGGTTATATTAATCTTATTTTATTACACATTCAAAATCACTGGGATAAAAATTGACCCACGGTGGGGTCAATATAGCACAGATGCAATAATGGGTTGACTTTACCCAGTACCTGTGGAGCGTTTCGATCCAGTGTTGGTCCAGTGAACCCTTCTGTTGGGTTGATTTCTACCAATGGGTACTGGGTAAAAACAGTATTGCATTGGTGCTATACTGAGTTAACCGAAAACAACTGTATAGGTTGATTGTGTGAGCAGCCATAACAACCCATAATTATGTTTCTTGTTTGGAGGCAACGTCTTGTTGCTTAAGTAATTATCGCGAGAGCAAACGAGTAAGCGAGGTGATAAAGTGTAAGTAAAGTAAGTAAAATAGAGTATGTTGTGTGTGCACATTGGACCGGAAGGTGTGGATGAAATGTCTTTTGTATTAGTCTTTGTGGGATGGGCCACTTACTGGCATGACATGTAAATAAAGTATAATATTATATAAGAGCTCCAAATTCTCCAGTTAGCAGGTAGGTTGGGATGGTGGATTGGTCAAACAAACACAGGACTTTTACCCAGGAGACGGGTAACCAAGTTTTACGGACCTTAGTCTGCAACGCCATGATATGTCCTCATTTTCGTAGTTTTAAGTGACTCATTTTAAGCCAATCCCTGATGTTTTACTAAGTATTTTTGTTGCCTAAACTTAACTAGTTCTGTTTCAATGTTAACTACGTGTTTTAACTGCGCCCATTACATTAAATAGAACGGTCCGGTCACATGATTAAAATTTCCACTGCAGTCACATGTTACGGTCACGTTTTAAAAGGCCACCGTGCGGCAGAAAATAGAACGGTCATATCTGTCGTTTAGATATGAGGACATGTTGAAACACAAGATGCTTCCCACTTGGAGCTGGAGGTCTCAAGTTGCATATTGGACCACGATTGGCTATTTGAGAGGTCACAAGTCATGCTAACATGTACTCGTGTTAAACTTAAATTAAAGGTGAGCACAGAGAAACCTCCCCCCATCAGCAGATGAATGCAAAACTCAGCTTGATTTTTGTTTTAAGTCCAGCATTCAAAAAAATTGTTTATTACAGCTGGATACAAAAAACTACTAGTAATAAGATGAGAGGTACAAACTGGGGCCATGGGTTTTAAAAGGTAGCATTAGTGACGACACAGGGGCCCACGCTGGATTTGGCTGCAGGTAAAAAGTCAAACCTGATTTCTGCAGAATGCACTCTGTGGCCGTGATCGCCGCTCCAGAGGTGTGAATGAGACCGCATGTTTCTCACCTCTTGGTGTAAAATGCAAACAATGCGGCTGCTGCCCAGTCAGAGTGAGGGACTTAGCAAGTGGCAGATTGTTGAATGGAGCAAGCAGACCGCTGGCGCTGGTGAACAAACACAGCATCCACATCAAAAGGCGGAGGGCGTGAACCGAGGCTGGAGCACGGATGATGAGGTCAGCCTGTCAGGACATTTTCCTGCACTGAAAAGCTCTGGATGATTATCATACTGAAATAACTTATTGTAATGCAAATCAGCCTATTAGTTATTCCTTTTAATAAATTGTTCCATGGCATATCATCAGCTGGTTAGTCATTTGCACTGATTTAAGATGAGACTATAAAGGACATCAAGACTAAATTTAGTGGAGAACATAGTTAATTAAGAATTATGTAGATTTTTGTATATATTTTTTTCTTTATAGGTGTATTTATCGTACATCTAAAACAGTGGTTCCCAATCCGTCGCAAGATGTTCAACAGGAAAGGAATGCAGAACAAAAACATTCATCATACACAAAATGGCATTATTTGTTCAGACATTCTTCTAACCTTTGTGTTTTTTCTTATGATTTTAATCTATTTTACTTTCTCAAGACTCAATTAAATTACAACTGGGAGAAAGAATTCTTGGGTTGACTTGGTGATAAACCCTCTTATATAGGCTACTGTATGAAACTGGTGACAAGTTAAAAAAACAAAAGGTCATGCATTATTGGTACGTCAACCAAAAAAATACACTACAGTGTGTTCATTTCAAGAGGTCAGAAGCCCAAATGATGGGAAACTAAAGCCCCTTATTCTGCCTCGCTGTTCTCTACAATAGGTAACATACACAGAAAGTGGGGACAGAGTTGTCCCGGCAGCAGGATGGCTGGCATATGGCGGGACTACACACACGCGCACACGCGCACACACACACACACACACACACACACACACACACACACACACACACACACACACACACACACACACACACACACACACACACACACAAGACACTGACGCTGTTGTGTGACACGTCACGCCTCTATTGCTTCCATCATGCTATCTAAAAGGACAAGTCTTTTTACCTTCAGAAGCTAGTTGTTCCCCCATTTCTGGTTTTTATGCTAAGCTAACAAGCTGCTTGCCATATTCCAATTTACTGTACAGGTACGACAGTGGTGTAGATCTACTCATTATACTTATACTTAGATTGTTTATACCTATACTTATATTGTTTAATATTCCATATAGAGAATGTGTGACGTGCACCAACAACACCAAAACAAATTCCTTGTATGTGATAAAAAACATACTTGGCAATAAAACCCTTTATGATTCTGATTCTTCTGATTCTCATGTAACTCATGGTAATAAATCGAATAAGCACATTTCTCAAAATGCTAAACTCTTCCTTCTAATGATGAATATAATACATTTTGTTACTCTCTTCTCTAACCTCCACTTCCTTCACTTCACCTTGCTTGCTTTCCTGAGCCAGTTAAAACAGAATGACATGTCAAGCTCAGTTAAATTGACATTTAAACAGGTTTATGGGGCTGTAAAGAATCATAGCACATTGCGAGCATATGAGAAGACTTCACAGGTATTCATCATAAACTTCACTTTGTTACACAACAGAAAGTGTTTCCTCAGATGTTATATCAAAGCCCCTGGAAATGTATTCCTATATGTTGGTGACAAAAAAAGTTCAGAAAGAACTCTTCAGGTATTAGGTTTCCACTCACAAACTCAGCTAATATGCTTTTTTTAAGATTGTTTTGATGCAAATAATGCTGAACTTTGTTTGGTGTCTTGAAATATATGATATCACAAGTCAAGCCCAATTAAACTCAGTGAGATACAGGACAAATATGGACATTTCTCACAGTTTGGGGGAACGAAACAAATTTAGTGCAAACTTTATGAAGGGGATTTCCCTTTTTGAAGTATTACATTTCAGCTAGTGTGTGTGATAGATAATACAATGTATGATGTGATAAACAGTTTCTCTTTCTAGTTTATGCAGACACTAAAAACAAGACATCTTGGGTCATAGAAAAAAATCCCTAAACTGAACACCACTTTACAGAGATGAATGATCAGAGCATTGGTTGTGTGTACACATGCCACACAAGTGTGTGTTTGTGTGTGTTAAACCCCTATATAATGAGATGGCACAGTGGTGGGAAACTCAGCCATCCTTTACCTATCTGGGAGTGAGGGTTTGCAGTTTTTGTTTCCTGGTTGCTGGGTGGCATCCCCCGGTTCATTTATTACCCAGAAGTCATGTAGTAATTTTGTGGGGGATGAGAAGCACAACAGCGCATTGCTGTACTTTAGAAAAACAGGCAGTGGGAGTTGACAGAGGTTTATTTTAATGAGGTTTGTGTTAGTTTAACCTCCTCGCTCTTCTTCCAGCACAACCCCAGCTTCACATGAAAAGCGAAAAAAAGAAATCAGACAGCTTGACCTGGCACAGTCGTAACAGTTGTCTTATGAGTGTTTGAATGTGAAGGAGGGTTAAGAGAAATAAAAAGTGACACTGGCAGAAGGATATCCAGTCCAGTGAGCATGACTAACCGCTCAGCTGACCACAGCCAAAGGTTTCTGCTGGGCTGACAGAAGTGAGAGGGATGTAGTGTGAAGTCCACGACCAACACCAACACCTGCTCTGTAGACTAACCTGGAGACTGAACTGGAGGAGGCAGATAGTCAAAATGATCAGTCAGCTGCCTTTAAGCAAACGCATCAGCTAAATGAAGTGTAAATAATATAAAAAATGCTTCTCCACCTGCTTTAGCCGCTGCAAGAATACTGTAGGCCTACTGTGTGTGTGTGTGTGTGTGTGTGTGTGTGTGTGTGTGTGTGTGTGTGTGTGTGTGTGTGTGTGTGTGTGTGTGTGTGTGTGTGTGTGTGTGTGTAAAGGAGCAGTTCCACATTTTAGGAAATACTCTTGCTCGTTTTTGTGATGAGAATTAGATGACAAGATCGATATTACTGTCTGTACTGTAAATTAAGTTACAGCTAGGAGATGGTTAGCTTAGCTTAGCATAAGGACACAGTATGCTGGCTCTCCAAAAGTCACATAATCTGTCATCTCTAAATCTCATTAATTAACTAATTGTCTTAAATCTGATCTAAAAAAATGTATCTGTACAAAAACCGAAGGGTAAAAACAACAATTTGCTATGGGAGGTTATCTGCCAAGAAATAGTCCAGCACATTAATGGCAAACTGACATTTTTAAACTTTGGTTTTTGTAAAGTCTGAAAAAAACAGTATATAACACGTTGATTAGTGAGCTTTTGAGGTGTTAGCGGATTTTGTTACCTCTGGACAGAACCAGGCTAGCAGTTTCCCCTGGTTTCCAGTCTTATGCTAAGATAAGCAGCTAAGCTAACTCTCTGCCAGAAAGTGGATAAGTGTATTTCTCAAAATGTCTAAGTGTTGCTTTAATCTAGAATTGAAAGGATTATTCCAGTTTATACAACTTGGGTCTCATTTACGTAGCATTGGCCATAGTCTATTGGTTATGATAACTTTGTAATTGCTGAGATCTAAGAACATGTTAAAATGTCAAACAATCAAGTAGTAAACACGTAAACAGTTTAGCCAGATTATCTATCACTTTATTTGGAGGTGAAACTGAAAGCAAGATAACCCGTAATGTTGGTAATAATCACACTCACTGCACTTCAAAACTGTGTGCATGACTATGGCAAATACTGTACGTAAACTGTGCAGTCTGTAAACTGTTTAAAAAGAGTTTTGGTCATAATTTAACCGTTCTTCTCCGCTTCTGTGGAGATGAGTATCTGTTATTTTTTTCCTACCGTTATCTGGACCATGCTGAGCCTTTAACCTGGGGGTTTGTTTAAAAATGTGGCTGCCTTCCCAGATCCCAGCAATTACTCGTGTGAGTAAAAAGTTATTATTATAAATAAAAACAATCACCAAAACTATGAAAATAAGATCAGAGTAATAAAACAAAATGTAAACTGCAATAACTGAAAATTCTGAAGGTCAACACCTACTGTAATTCATAAAGCGATACCTGTGTTGTGGTTAGGCTTTCGTAATAAGTGCACATACAGTGTCTTGTGTGTGTAATTGACTATGGTGAGAAGTGCAAGGAGCTCGTGTACAGTTTAAACGCTTTCACTCTCTGCAGGTGTAAACAGGAGGCAGCGATGCAGAACACCCAGGACCGGCTTCAGTGTAATGAGTATGCTTCACTCGCTTGTTGGCCTCGAAGAAAAACACACGTTTAGTAAACATCTGCCAGAGTGAAAGATTTATTCAGACAATGTGTGCAGCTTTTTTAAAACATACAACAGTATAAAGTGAGAGAAAAGACATACAACGTGCACACCGAATACACAAGTAAAGATTTATGTGGTTTTATAAACTATTGCAAAACAAATTCCATTCCTCCTTCACCTCATTGTGGTTAGACTTCATTTACACTTCATCACAAATTCTCAATGTATTCAGGCCCAAATTCTCATGATCCCAGCAATTAATTTGTAAAGCTGGGAATATTTATGTAGACTTCTCTATTATCTGTTTCCAAGAGCATGAAGATGAATAACTTTAAACCTAAAAATAGCCCCATTCTCACCTGGTATTAACACCCTTCCTGAGTGATCCAATGACAAGTGAACAGCTATAAGTACCGGTGTGAATGCACCCGGGACGCATTCAGGACACATTGAGATCCGATCACTCAGACCACATTCGTAAGTGGTTAAGGCTGTATACGGCCACATTCTTATAGCAGTGTGTCCACGTATGTGTCCTGAGTCACATTAAGGACTGCCTACTCAACTGTGAGTGGAACTGCGTTCTCATTCAAAGTATTTCTCATGTCACAGAAACCACTGAGAGTGAATTGCGTGTGTTGGATGTTACATCATACTGTCGGTGATGCTGCCTGCTCTTATTAAGGGGGTAAGCGAGCCTCCACAAAGCATACCTCCTATGGAGCCATTTTGTTGCTAACAAGCCATCACCCACCGTTAGCATTCCATTGACTGCCATTCATTTTGGTGTCACTTTGACAGCGAATAACTTTACATCTGAAGCGTTTAAAGACTCTATTTGTCCATTGTTTATTTCCAAAGAAACATGACAATGTATAAAAGGCTCCATTACCTTGTATCTCACGTCATGGCTCCGTAGCAGATGTTTTTGTAAAAATAGGCTAACGATTGTGTCATAACCACGTGCTGCAATAATTAGCCTGTGCCTATGTTATCTCCTTACATATACCTACGCTCTCCGTCTCTGCAAGATTGGGAATGATTGAGATTTCTCTTGGCACAGCTACCAGAAGACTTACAACTTTCAGACAGGTTGCTCACGTCACATCTACGTCATCAAGCTCAGTTTGAGGCTGCGCAGTAACGCTCAGCCATCACCGGAAAAGTGCTTCTAAGAGACTTCACTGGTCTCAGTGGATGTCTACGGCATGGCTTTGTCCATGTCTTCAACTGTCTATGGCTCTTATATTCCCGGTTGTCTGGAGCTCTGTGCCCCGTGGTTGCCTGGAAAACCTGCCAGAATACAATAACCCCATTTTTAGTTTCATACAATTTCGCAAATTCACAAATATGGAGGATATTACTACAAACATTCTTGTTCTTACGTTGCAATGTCTGCTGTTGCTATTTAGAAGCCAAAGTGGCTTTTAAACAGTGAATAACACGTTTAATTTCCTGTAAATTCTTCACAATAAAAGTCCCCCGTTATTTTGTTATTTAAAAGCTTTTATCATGACGCAAACTTTTGCCGTATCCGGTCGGCAAAACTCCGAACACATCTTCCTTTTTTAAGAATGACTTCAGTGCTTAACTCCAAGTCTTCCAGAGTCGCGGCCAAAACTGATTCAAAAGACCGCTGTTCGCCAGCAGCAACAGCCATCTTCTTCGTTTTCAAGTAGCAGGGAACCGTCGCAACTCTGCCGTCCTTATGTTAAGCCCGCCCACCAACTCTATACACGATGTGATTGGCCTGACCAGAATTTGGTTTTTCCAGCTCACAAGCCAACGGAGAGTTGCTAGACTGACCCTGGCTGCAAATTACATTTGCTGCCGCTAGGGTGCATCTAGATTTCTAGGCTACATAATCCCATCACGCAGAGAAAAGTTACGTCCTATGGCACACAGACAGATTGCAGCCAGCTCTTTTTCATTAGTCATCGCACGTTTTGAGAGTAACAACTGAAATTTACACACACACACACACACACACACACACACACACACACACACGCCTATATGCAAACGTAAATGTACGTGTTTATTTGCATGCAGAGCTGGGAAGTGAGATCTGATCACAAGTGGTCACTCAAGACACATTTGGAAACACATTCTACTGCCAGGTGTAAACATACGTACTTAGAGCTGCCCACTTGTGACCGGATTACTTAGGACTAGTCTATATCCACGACGTTTTACTTCCGGGATTGTTCAGGTGCCGCCGGATATTCTGCTGGATGTCTTTCATTTCGGCCGGATCTCTGTTACCTTCCACTTTCTTCGTGTTGGCATTTTAAACTCTGGTCGATTTATGAGGACTATGGTTAACTGCTCCTCAGATCTCTGCAGGTTAAATCCAGACAGCTAGCTAGACTATCTGTCCAATCTGAGTTTTCGGTTGCATGACTAAAACAACTTTTGTTCTACCCAAACAAGTTCCTTCCTGGGGCTATTTCGCAGCAGCACCGTTGCTCCGTCCAGCTGTTATCGCTGCCCAAGACGATTGTGATTGGTTTAAAGAAATGCCAATAAGGCCTAAGATATATTAAACAAATATCAATCTCCTTCAACTCTTTCTGCATTTGAAGTGAGCCAATTGGACCTCCTGATCATTTAGAAACAGAAAGAGAAAAAACCTTCTTTGACTCCTGAACTCTGCACAGAAAAATAGCTTACTCACTATCAAGGCGACAACTCAACCATCCAACAGGTGACTGAAAAGCCCTGAAAGGAGAATGCACTGCACATGAAAGTGATCAGCACTGTCCCTTTAAGCAGACCAGCATGGCAGTTGTAACACTAGGTACTTCCCAACTACAATGTAGATCACCACAGGGGCCCATTCAGGGTGTACATGTCCTCTCAAAGAAAAGGGGAAGTAGATAGTATTAAAAACTATAGTTTGTGTGTGTGTGTGTGTGTGTGTGTGTGTGTGTGTTCCATTAAGATGCAGTGAAACTGAATCCCACACTGACTGCTTCCACCTTTGCATCCTTCCCTTTCAGATCAGTATCTTCAGTCTATGAGCATGACAGCTGCAGTAAAAGCTTGGGACTGCATGAGGGTCTGCAACACCACCCAGCCTGCAATACAGAGAAAGGAGAGGTTTAAGTACTGATATGACTGTTTGTGTTTCCATAATGCAAGTAAAACTTTCAACTTTGCAAATGAACTGCTCCTTTCATTATGAGTTGTGAGTGTGTTGCTGTCAAAACGGCAGAAAAAAATAAACACTCATCTTTAGAGTTAAAACACAAATGTACACAGAAGTCCATGTATCTGATCAACAAGTTAGGAGAAGACACATAAACCATTCAAGTGGCAGTTTACATCCATGTCTGTCCAGACTCATATAATTAATACATGTAGTGAAGACTTAATAAAAGGTGAATAAAAGGTATTAATTATAGTTTTTGGCAAAACATGAATGCTTCCCACACATCTTCAACCCGACAGCACAGAAGAGCTAAACAATCACCACAGTTTCGAGATTTGTGTCACCAATTCAGTAGTCTATATCCACAACGTTCCACTTCCGGGATTGCTTGAGTGCCGTCGAAAATTCTGCCGGATATCACTTTTTTCGGCCAGGTGTTCGTTACCTTTCGCTTTCCTTATGTTGGAATGTTAAACTCCAGTGGATTTATGAGAACTATGGGTAACTGCTCCTTACATCTCTGCAGGGTAAATCCAGACAGCTAGCTAGACTCTGTCCAATCTGAGTTTTCTGTTGCACAACTAAAACAACTTTTGAACATACACGTTTCACCAAAACAAGTTCCTTTCCCAGGCTATTTTGCAGCGGCACCGTGGCTCTGTCCGGCCCATGACGATTGTGATTGGTTTAAAGAAATGCCAGTAAACCAGAGAACGTTTTTCTCCCATCCCGGAATGCTGTGTGGACTTGCCAGACCCTCCTCCGACGCGCTGTGGAGGAAGGTCTGGCAAAGCGAGACTACCAATTCAGTATCCAACCAAATGTCTCCCCTTCTGTTCCTGAGTTATGCCGTTGAATAATGGCCAGAAAAGCATTTTTGCAGAACATTATACAGCGAAGTTGACCTTTCAACTTTTGGGTATGCATGTCATCACTTCATCATTTTATCCTATTAGATATTTGTGTGAAATTTTGTCATAATTAGCATAATATGAGTTCTTGAGTTATGGCCAACCACGTGTTATGTGACGTCACAGTGACACTACCTAATCTTTGACCAGTTCATCCTTGAGTCTCCAAATAAAGTATGCTTGTTTTCTGGATGGTGGTCTACTTCTGCATTTAATTTCTTGTAGGACATGCAGTTTGCCACTTTTATTTTACCCTTAAGTAGCTTTGAAGCTAAACTATAGAATGTAATAATAGTACATGGTATACCATCACTGTCATTATTATTATTATAATGACAGTGAAGCGAAATATAACAGCCATTAGAGTCAATAAATCATGAACTGACTCAGTAATATCAATAACACAATGATATCTACAGTATATAACATTTGCTAACATCAGCCACCATAAGCTACTGGTCATACCAGACCAAGCTGGGCCAAGAGGGTGAGTTTGTTCCAGCTCATAATTTAAGCCATTTAATGAGTTATGTGAACTTAGACTAAATGTCCTGTGTGTCTTTTGAAACACATTTCCCCAAAAATTCTGCCCGACATCTTTGGTATCTCCTAGAATTTAAGTTATGTGGGCTGATGAACCTGGTTGAATCTTTGCTCATTTTATCTGGCTCTCAGACTGTAAACCACATGACAGTTCAGAGTATCTTCTGGTTGTAAAGCCATGGACAACATTTCAAAGAAGTGGCACTGACGTCATAACAGACAGCTCAGTTTTCAAATGGAGTTTCTCTGTGAAGGCTTCACTTCCTGTCGCTGCGCCTAAAGCTGTGTGTGTGTGTGTGTGTGTGTGTGTGTGTGTGTCTGATGAGAAAAGTCACCCTGGAAAGCGTATGAAATATGACATGTAGGTAAATGTGTTGTTGAGTTGCATTCTGTTCAAACAACACCAGAAATTTGGTTGTAAGTGGACAAAAACAAAATAATGTTATATATCACATGTCCTGAGAGGATGCATGATGGGGTCTTGAAATACAACCCTAAAAAATGTGTCCACACACACACACACACACACACACACACACACACACACACACACACACACACACACACACACACACACACACACACAGAGAATGAAATACAGTTGGTTGCACAACTCTCCACACACATTTGCAAATAATTTGCTACAATAATTGCCCCCACAATTTAAAAGCAGGGTTTGGTTAATGGTGTAAACACATGGGAAGGTGACATCACTAAAGCCCTGGTCATTTTGTTTTTCTCACCTAATTTGGTGATAAAAAATAGTCAACTTTGTGATAAAAGGTATATAATCAGACAAAAAGTCAATACTTCCTTGTGAAAATCTGATTTTAACTATTTTTACGGGACTCTAGTGTAGAAACAGAGGCTCAATCGTGTTATCTCCATTTTCTATTATTTTCTGCTTGTCACTTTCAGGGATGAGTGTCTATTTGCAGCAACTTTTGGAAGCTACAAAAACAGCCTACATTTCCCATAATGAAAAATCAGTGGAGTGCCCCTTTAAATGAAAGAAATCCAGGTATGTTTCACTGAAAACCAATACAAACTAAAAACAATCAGCCTCATATAGTATATTCAAAAAAGGTCATGTCTTTTTGCTGCTGACATATTGGCTGCTTCCATCACTGTCCCATTATAGGAGCATTAATTATATGGTTCACACAGGGATTGACTTCTTGTGCAAAAAGCAGGGACGCCACGTGTCAGAGAAAATGTATTTCCAGGGGGCTGACAGTAAAATAAAAGGAATGTGGGCGAGGTTGTAACCAACACGACCCAACTGGCACCATGCCCCGCTGCCTCCTCACATGACCTCACACTATTTGTGGATGTTTGGTATCTGAGCGCGGCCCGGCTAAAACTGGCACCGAGATGAAATCTGCTCAGTCACATGTACCTTTACAGCGTGGAGCAGCTCTTATGGATAGATGGGTGCTGCAAACTCATATGTGCTCTGCACTTTCATTTCTGCACCACTGCTATTTATACATGATAAGCAGCAACCAAATTAACTGCTGCTAGAACACTAGCATGGAGGAAAGCTTGTATGACATTTCCTACTGTGACTTTGGTTCGCTGTGGGGAATACCATTTCATGTGATGTTGAATAAACCAGGTCAAGGGGATCGAACGGATGCTCTCATTTACAATGGGTTACAAACTGGCTGGCTGCTGGCCATAAAAAAATCTAATGCCATGATGCCAGCTAGATTTCTCAGTATTAGAAGAAACACATTACACTGGAATCAACATCCAAAATGAAATCAAATTTAACTTTATAACTCTGAAGGAATAATATGGTCAGAGGTGCAAAGAATGTGCACTAGCAAAAGTATGAGAGGAAGAAAACCAAACAAAAGCTTTAAGTTGTCTGAGGATGCTGTGTGCACATTCTCCCCAACAACCCGCCTTAAAAAACGCAATAAATTACAATTTCAGACTTGGACTTGGTCCACCACACCTGCATACACACACAGCCGGTCACTCTACAGAGCGACAGGCTGTTCACATCTCTGTTCAGTCTCCTCCTGCTCTCTGAGGTCATCTTTACCGTTTTACAACAAAAGTAGTTCTCACTAAAATAACTTGTTTTCTGCTGTGATAACCATTTTCAATGGTGACATTGTCTGTCAAAGTCAACATAAGTTAATGCTTTGGCCACTGTGCCGTTTTCCCCATACACAGTGAAACACCAAACCGGTAATTTTATTCTTTGAAAAAACTTTGTACGGAGAAAAACACTGTTATATTTCAGACAGAGGGCTGAAATTGGGAGAAAAAGATGCATTTAGGAATTTAAACAAGTCTCAGTAAAAGTTCTCCTTCACCCCGTTAAATCCAGGAGGATCGAGCGGGATATACAATCTGCAATGAGCTGCTTCCAGCTAGTTGAATGAAAGCAACGTCAGCCCCTTTGAGTCACCAGTTACTAAACTCGTCGAACTCCAGCTGCTTCATATCTCCGCTGTAACGTGAACCAGCAGGAATGTGCAGCAGTGTCGATGCTAGCAGCAGCTGCTGCAACGATGATCTGCAACCCGTCTTTCATCGACAACAAGCTCATTAACCGAAAACCTCTTGACCGGACTGACAAACCTGAGGGCGACTGTCGCCAGGAACAATACTGGAGGGGAGGATAAAGGTCTGACCTGGACTGTTCTGGGTTTGAAAGACCACCCGGAGCTCAATGATCATCACCATGAGATATGAAGACTCCTGTACACTTAGTCAGAAAATAATGTTACTAAACAGCAAAGCAAGCTGCACATGAGCGCACTTGTTTACAGAATTTAAGTGATGTTTATAATATTCTGTAAGTCTGAAACTTTCCCTGAATGCAGCAGGGGAACCTCGTCACTTCACACTGCCTGATGCCGAGTTCAGGGCCAGGCTTTCCTTAAGAGCTTGAGCCTCATTAGCAATCTGTATTTCAGAGATTTACCCACTGACACGCTGACCGACAGCTGCTCAGAGGAAAGCCAGCAGGCAAAGAGGAGCTGCTCGGCAATAGGACACTTCCTAAAATCATCCATTTACAAAGCGAAGATTTCTCCTCATACTGAGGCGCTGTTATCCACTGGAAGCGTGCTACATCTTTCTCTGCCAAACCAGAAATAAATTGGCACTGATTTTCCAGCTACTCTTTGTAATGAGTCAGCATTGCTAATGTTTCTCTTCAGACAGCTGCTAGCCTCATAAAAAAATTTGCCAAGGACCACACATATGAAAAACTAGGGGGCATTTTAGTGGTCTCTTCCTGCCTCTCTTATAGTCACATGAATAGCTATAAATGAGACCACAAGGAGAAATTAATGCACCTTTTTATGTCTTTGAAATCAGTTCAATCGGATAGAAACGAACAGCTGATGGAGCAGCGTGTCAAATCAGGCCGCTATCAGGTTCAAGGTGCAGGGAGAGCCTCGCCTCCTCCACGTCTTTTTACACGAGGAGCCAGTGAAGTAATCACAGCTGCTCTCCTATCTCCTATAGAGGCCCAGTGAAAGGTCGTCCCTCCAGCTGAGGGCTGTAAATTCAAGACGTAAAACGGGAAAGACGTACGCTCCATTCAACAGGTGCAAATCCAGAATGAATGCTCACATGTTTTTTTTTTCCTCTGAAGGAGCGAGGACAAAGAGGAGCGAGACAGGAGCATTCAGCCTGGAGAACTTACGATGCTTAAACGGCCCTAATTAAAAACAATGATAGTCCTTCATGAAACTGCTGCAAATTACAGAAGACGGACAGAGACTTGGCCTGTTTGACTCATTTTGAAGCTATACTCTGTCACGTTTTTGCAACACGAGAGGAACGTAAACAATCAGACACCTATATCTATACACACAACATCCACTGGATCTGAAGTGAAACTAGCTGAGAGATGTAAACCCTCCTCGCGTCGGTTTGCAGAGTGCTGCACTTCTCAACTTCCTCTTAATAAAAGATCTGTCACATGAGCTGCAACTAATGAAAGTGAAATAGGGACCATGGTTGTATATAATCCGTCAGTACAGACAACAGGAGATGAATAATGTATGAATGCTTATTTTCTAACATAAATCTTTTTGCTGATACACATTTAATTCCTGCCACTTGACAGCTCAGCCATTATTCAAAGTAAACATGCACACTCAGATATTAGATGTTTTACAAGTTTCTGTGAAAAAAAGTGTATATTATTATATTATAGGTGACACTCCAGACTGAATCTATCGTTTGAGTATCAAACACTAAAACACACTAAATAAAGTTTATGGTTTTGTCCTTCAGAATGCCAGTATGGCATAAAAAATAGGTCAAACGTCAAACAATTAAATTTTCTTAATCACGATTAATCGTTGAAGTTCTATAGTTAATCGCGATTAATCACATGTTTTATCACATGATTAAAATTCTATTATTTTGCATTTCAGAACGGTTTTTAAGTACATATTAACAATGGAAAGCAATTTTTACCAGTGTATCTTGATTGGGAATCAAATGGATGCAAAGAAAGTGACTTTACGAACTTGATTTTAAGATTTGTATTTGTTTATTATATATTTAATCTAGTCACACATTTGAATTTAACAACAACAACTTTGAATGCACCACAAGGCTGTAAATTACCAGTTTCATTGAACTGTCTGTGTTTTTCCGACAACAGCAGCTGCAGATTGTTACATCCCGGTGTGAAATACAGTCACACTTTACACCGTTTAGCGTTAGCTGTCAGCATTGTAACCGTGTTAGGCGGTAGGCTAACGTTAGCTGCTGTCGAGTACAGTGTTAACTAGCGTCACATGCAGCGATGTTTCTGTTGCCTGTAACGTCTGTTTCAGAGCATCAGATAGAAGTGCAGACATATCAGTGGCACCAAAATGAGGCACTGAAATCCGCGTTTCTATTCCGGCAGCAGCAGGATGTGTTACGAGGAAGTACGGCAAAATAGTAGCCTGTTAGGCACGACGAAAAGCAGAGTGAAGTGAAAATAAATTAATAAATGGCGGAATGCGATTAATACGATTAATAAAAATTAACGCATTATGCTGGACCCTTAATCGCATCGCGATTAACGCGTTAATGCTGAGAGCCCTAATAAAAAATTATCACAACTGCCATTAAAACTGCACAAACCTCCCCTTTAGCATAATTTACTTTGTGGCTATACACTCAGTATACTCCAAACACTCACATTCCTTAAGATTTGGCTAAATACAAGACTTTCATTCGTCTAAACCGCTCTATCCTCGCTTGTTGGCTCATCTGACAAACTCACTTCCTAGTATAGTTTTACCAATTGGCTCCCAGACATGACTCTTCTTCAATTAAGGGAATTCCTCAATAACCTTCTGTTCACATGGGAAGGAGTGATAAAGAGATGGGAAGGATGTATGACTTCCGAGCGTTTGCATCACAGGAGAACTGGAGCTGGTTGTGTTGTTGCAGAGTTGATCATGTGAGGGTTACTGTGCATTGACAGTATAGTACGGTCGACTAATCAATTAGTCATTGTTTAAGTCATTTTTCGAGCAATCATGGCAAATATGTGTTGGCTCCTGCTTCTTGAATGTAAGAATGCGCTGCTTGTCTTTGTCTTACATTCTTTCAACTGTAATGTCTTTGGATTTTGGACCAGTTGACCAGACAAAAAACAAACATGTGAAGATGTTTGGAAAGATGAAGTGGAAATTGTTCACCGTTTTCTGACACTATACAGACCAAACAATGAAAATAATCTTCATTCACCCCTATAATACAGCACTATATTTATGAAATGTCGGTTTAAACAAGGGGCTTTAGTTGACTTGAGGCATCCATATTTGTTTGTCAAGAAAGCCAGTTCTTCTGACCAATGGAGGAGCAAAAGACAAATGTGTAATCCACATACATGCATACTAATGAGCTCAACGTGGTCTTCCATTCGCAGACCAAATGCGGTGTTTTTGTGCTACTTGCAGAACTCTCAATGCCTTTTATGAGCTTCAAATACAGATTGACAGCACATTTAATGTTTAAGAATAACCAGAGCTATTTGAAAATTAACTACGAGTTTACAGCAGCACCACAACCAATAAATAAAACAGGCAATAAGTGCAACAACAAACTGAAGACCCTTTCAGACCCGGCCAGCTCTCTAGTCTGTCTCGACAAACTCTGTGTAATGTTGGATTGAGCCCAAAGTGTGAGAATTCACAGTGAGCAAGTTGGGGTGTTGATGACGTTTCTATCGGCTAATGCAAAACCAGAAGAAAATAAACATCCGAGGGTGAAGAAGAAGAGTGAGTTACATGAAGACGGCAACTAAAATCGACAGACAAATTCAAGGAACGGCAAGAGACTCTGCCGTTTATGACCAAATTCTGCATCCTGTCCTGTTTGCTGCACGCTCTACCCAGCACCAACCCTCGTCTAAACAAAACAGAGTATTTCCAGTAAGTGAGATATGACAATCTCCTGCTGAGTGCTACATGTGTTGAAGAGCAACTTCGGGCTATGTCAGGACCTGAATCATTGGACAAGTCCGGAGTACATACGTTAAAACGGCTTGAAAGTAACTTTTACTCAAGTCGAACCTAATCTAACCTTTCTGACTTCATATAGTCTCGAATTGCCAGACCCATCTCCACAGCGCTGTGTCAGCACTGGAGAAAAGTCTGGCACAAGTTAACATTCTGGGATAGGGGGAAAAACATTCGGGCTTGTTTGTATTTCTTTAAACCAACACAACCGTTTCAGGCAGCGCTAAGCCACAGATGCAGCGACGGTGCCCTTGCAAAATAGATAGCGGAGATAGCGGAAGGGGAGGAGAATGCCGGCTGAAATAGGCAGACAATGGCAGGCTTTATCCCAACAGTCTACATACTGTGAGTCAGACTATACTTCACAGGGTCAAGGCCAGGGTTAATTCATAAATTGAGAAGAGTTCACAAAATCTTGTAAAGAATATCCCTATAGGAATTCATTGTAGCTTATAGAAAGTTAGTAACTGTACTCTGAAGGACAGATTTTAGCACTTTGAGGTCTCATTGGGTCACAAACTAACTTGATTAAGCACAGGCATTGTCCACAGTGTGCACTGTTTCACTGACTTCCTCTGAAAATGAGTGTGTGTGAAATCGCTCTGCGAGTAGAAATAGAAGAAGCATATGATTCCTATACACTGATCGTCATGCTGATATAAGACTGTCTGTTCTCAACCACATTCATGGAATTTCACCCTGTTAATTCTTCTTTCATCTTCACTTCCAGTCATTGAGAAACATCCCACACAAATCTAATAACTGAACAACCAGGCCTCTCATCGGCATTCTGATGAGATAGTGTTTATTTCCTGCTGTAAGAATGACACCATTATCATTTTCAGAAAATCAGGAAAGAAATGTAATTTGGGTTTTTCCACTTTCTTAGCTGCTAATTTGTTTAATAGCAGAAGTAAAGAAAAACTCCTAATTCAGTTGCAGTTTTAGTATATAAATGTAACTAAACGTATTTAAGTACAACTTTGAGGTACTTTACTTGAGTATTTCCATTTCATGCTACTTTATACTTCTACTCCACTACATGTTGGAGGAAAATATTGTACTTCCACTACATTTATTTAACAACTTTAGTTACTTTGCAGACTCAGATTAGTGGTAGAAGTATATTTTGAAATTGACACGGTTGTACTTTTACTTAAATAAGCGTTTGCACGACTTTCAATTGTAACTGAGTACCTTTAGATTCAGATTATTACTACAGAATATAACTAGCTCATAAATGATGGTGTATTGTTATAGATTAAGCTAAAGAGCTGTAAAGTAGTTGAAATTAGCTCCATCGTTACCAGCTGCAACATTAAAGTGATGAACACATAAAGTAAGAGTTTGCAGGACTTTTACACTGTAGTATTGCTACTAAACATCTGAATAGTTATTCAACCACAGTACCTTTTTGAACTTTAATATAAATAAAGTTTATGAGAACTGCCTTGTCTTTGAAGTTCATTTATTTTTAATTGACAGCTTTGATATTTTCAATGATGTCAGTTCATCTGGTTAACCCAACCGTGAACCATCTGATGCTGCAGATAATGAAGATATATCTGATTCATCTAAATGTCACAGGGGATTTTGTTTAGTTTTTGTGCCCAGAGGGCAGCAGCTAAAGCTTTGCATGCTGAGAAAGAAACAGAAACAGTTGAGGCACGTTCTTGAAAGATGCCAAAGTGACACGTGACAAATTGAGGAGGAGATCATAAGTCTTATTCACATATCAATAACTGGGGATAATTACAACTCTGAGAGAAATATTTGAAACCAAAGAATATGTTCTCATTTCACGTGGGATTTTACATTTACTGTATGAATGAGTCAAAATGAGTAAGTTGAATAGCATCACATTAACTGTTCCTCTCCCACACTTTAAAAAAGGGTCATAACCTTTCTGACCAGTCTAGACAGTGAACACCAGTCTGTGTTTTCCAACAACAGCGACCAAGATTGTGCCTTAACTGACCTCTCATATCATTACTTTTCACTTTGCGTCCAGAACCTTGTAACCCTTACTCTTACACACCCCAGCATGCCTGTCATTTTGTAGAATATCCAAAAGCTAACCTAGCTTTACAGGACAGTGGAGTGCAAATCCGAGGCACATTAATCAACAACTGGTGGTGGGAAACTCAAGGGACAAACTGGAAGCTGTGGTGTCCTACATTAAAGACGTCTTTGTGATTAATTGCTGCCCTTTCACAATGAAACCAGGTTTGGCTGTGAAGTTTCTTTATGGACATTTAATTCAGTTTCTTTTATCTGGGTTGCAGAAGTTGGAGCATGCCCCCCCCCACCATCCATTTCTTCCGCCGCCTTTGAACTCGCTCAAACATGGAAGGCTAAATATTTACACGTCAGCCCTTGCTTGTTTAATGTTAAAGGCACACTCACACAGCAGAGTAAATGAAAAAAATTAATGAAAAAGCTTTAGACAAAACACCTTCAGTGGCTGATGAGTACCAGGCCACTTTACAGTGCCGGTCCCAAAGGTTCAACCTCCTTTTCAGGGCATGGGAGGCAGCGACCCGGGGTCTGCACGAGGGGGTCTGCACGAGGGGCTCAGCGGAGAAGCAGCCCTGCTGACACTGCTGTCTCTGTGAAAACAGGCGATCTGTGCATTTAGAGTTGGCTCAGGCCCAAAGAGATTAAACGGAGGTGAGCTGGAATACCATGTGAGGGTATTACAGACAAAGAGCCAACTGATCAGCTGCGAGCGTACCATTCACGACCACAAAAGAAGGAGGTCTACAAAGGCATGTAGCGAGGTTTTCTTTTTTCTTGATTGACTGTTCTCTAAATCCTCCCCCAAACAGCGATTGTCCAATCATAGCTTGGCAACCGTAACTAGCTCTGCTAAATGTTGGATTTCCCCGCTTGTCGGAGCGCTGTTGTCTTTTTTATAGTCTTTGAAAACCAAAAGCACAAGAGCGAAAGTGTAAGGAATTAATTGAACACTTACATAATTGTCTGCTCTGTTAGCATGTCTGACTAATTAGCTTACTATCCGTGGTAGTAAGCTAACTAAGCGTTTCTTACAAAGTTGAGGAGCATTTGTTACGTTGTCGGCGTAGCAGCATTACTTGTATTAATTCTACATAAATGAGAGATTTGATTGTGGCTGTCTGGCATTTGAGTAGAAAATATGTTGAATTGAAGAATAGCTCAGGAGGCAGAAGTCCGTGCAAAAAGGGCGGGGTTTTATTAACCAAAAATCACAATAAAATAGAGAAAAATAACAGTCTCACAGCAAGCTGCTATCAACAACAACTCTCCGGCAGTCGAAGCCTAAGTGGCTTTATATACTTCCTCCTGGCCCCACCCTCACTGAACTAAAACAATGGAAAACCAGAGAGGGAAATTTCTACTCAAACCTGATCCCTGCAGGAACATAGCAAACATTTGAATGCCAACAATACCTCAAGGTGAGCAACTATTAATAAAGTCTTCCCCCAAGGATGAACTGTATGCTTCCCCACTAACTAGCCAACAGTGTATGATGATCACACAGACAGAGGAAGAGACTACTGAGCCCTTTCCTCTTCAGATTGCACGAATAAAAAAAAAAATCACAATTAGAAAACCAAGGTTTATACCCACTGCACAGACAAGCACATTAACCTGATTAAGGACAAACATATATTATTGATTAAATTAGAAATAAACCAGCTAATTGATGGCTCCACTGCACAGGTGGCCTGACTGAGCCTAATGACAGGGATTGCTGTAAGAAATGTAGGAAATCTGGACATGTGAAAAGGCAGTGACATAGGTGGTGGCTGATGGAAAAAAGTTATGAAAAAAATATTTTATTTTGATATTTTTAGCATTCTGATGTGTTTCTCAATGACAATTTTCTGATTTATTTCTTCATGTCACTCTTTTTTCTCAGTTTCAAATACAATTTCGATCACTGTTGAGGGTTTGAGGGGAGGGTGTGGGGGCAATAATTGTAGCAAATTATTTGCAAATGTGTGTGGAGAGTTGTGCAACCAACTGTATCTAATTCCGTGTGTGTGTGTGTGTGTGTGTGTGTGTGTGTGTGTAATCAGATTTGTAAATGTGTAAAGGAATCTCTAAATGCATACTGATATTTGTGAATGTGTACAGGAACTTGCAAATGTGTAAAATAATCTGTGTGTGTGTAATTAGATTTGTAAATGTGTAAAATAAATTCCAAGAATCTGCATACAGATTTGCAAGTGTAGAGATTTGTAAATGTGTAGACATATCTGTGAATGTGTACATAGATCTATGTATGCGTAGAGAAATCTGTAAATGCATACATAAATCTGTAAATATGTAGACAAAACTGTGATTGCGTACATAGATATTATTGGCTGAAAAGTCAAAGTATTTTGCTCCAAGAGCTGGAAATACAGATTCATCGTAAGAAGTCATCAGTAACTCATCAGGCCTCTCAAGTGTCTTTTTACACGTGACTCTAGCTACACATCTGCCTGCAGGCTGTATTGCTACCACAGTCTATGATTGCTACTAAGGCAGAGTGCAAGCAGAGTGCTACAGACAAATCAAACCACACACATTTGCCGATCTCTGTCATGGCAGAAGAGCAGCAAAATTCATGTGTAAAAAGACTTCTGTATTTCCAGCGCTTGGAGCTAAATACTTAAACTTTTCAGGCAATAATATATATGTACGCATTTACAGATTTATCTACACGTTTACAAATCTCAATACACTTCAATCTGATGTTTTACATATGACACATACTATTTTTTCATAATACTTTCCATATAATTGCCAATTTTTCTATTTAAATGTATGATTCTTGACTTTTGCAGTGTTTGCTTTATATCTTTTTTGTTTTTGTTTTATGTTTATTGTTATGCACCAAAGTACCATGGTAAATTCATTGTATATGAAAACCTACTTGGCCATCAAGGGCCTAAAAAGCCCCTAAAACAAGTCAGCTGGAAACATTAAAAAGTAAGCAGGAGAAAGTGTTCAACCAACTCATGGAGATAACGTTATCTTAATTAGTTAGCGGCTGTAGCTACAGCTGATAAATCTGAAATCGACAGTTGTCACCTAGAAATGAGAATCCTTCTTTTGTCTGCATCTGTGTAAAATCAATGACATTTTGTTTCAAAAATGACTAAGAATTTCGAGTGGCAAATCTGCTAACATCATCATTGTAAACCGCCTGTGTGCTGTGTAAGAACGGAGCACTAGGCATAGCAACAACAATTAACCCTGTAACCTGTATTTAGTGAACGCCAAATGGTGTCAGAGGTGTGAAAATCTGTTGGCTTTAAGCCGCTTCCATCTGTAGTAGCGCAACCAAAACTGCCCCTGTGACATTTTTCTGCCAATATAAAGCCTCGCTGAGCCAAAATGGGATGGGAAGAGAGTTTTGGTGATATTTTAGATGTGTGCTGCAGGAAAAAAGGGAGGCAGGATTGAAAGAATGAAGACAAAGTGAGTAGTGAGGAAAAAGAGCTGCAAGAGCAGGATTAACTCCACCCTTTTACTCCTAATACCTAATCAGTTTACTTTTAGAGATCTAGCTAATTCTCACAAATGAAGCATCTGTTGCAATTCCCCACTAAGCAGACAAAAAAAGTTCAACTTCCAGGGCAAATAATCAGGGGAAGGAAGCGTAATTAATTAATAAATGTGATCAGCTAAATCGGTCACAAATGCTTTGGACACAGTCTTCAATCAATATAAGGGCCAGTTATAAGACATAAAGAGCCTTTGCTTCATATTCAAAACACCCATGTATAATGGCATGCAATATAGCCCTTACTATAAATGCTTCATGTCATGTTACAGAGTGAAACTAAGCAATCCCATGCCTGGGGGCAGCAATCTAATCTGTGGTGAATCAGCAGCAACTGAAAAATTCCCTCCTGCTTCTCCCCGATAGTGAAAAGAAACAACAGCCATCAGCAGGAAGGAGGAAACAATGTCCAATGTCACCACAGAAGAGAGACGAGGATAAGACATGTTCAATTCTCAAAAATCTGAGGGTTAAAACAAAAGATTCGTACAGTTGTAACAATTAACAGGGAGTTTCTAAACTGTCTTCTCGATCCAAGATGTAGAATTCGTCTCGAATCAGAAACAAACAAAGACAATCTGCTGTGTGAATGAAAGGCTCAGGAGACATGGCGGAGTACAGACGCTTCTGGGACGAGGCATTTTTATTCAGTCTGATGCTGCATTTGTCTCATTTGGCAGAAGCTGGTGATTAGATTGTACAAGTGCATAAGAAAAAACACATTCTGGCACAAAAACACTGAAACCAGAAAATGTTTAATTGGCTTTTACAGCGTTTGGATCGGGCACATGCTACTTGTATCCGACTCAGAAGGTCTTGACCTGAAGCTGTTACTGTCTGAGACGTTCCTGAAACTTAATCCCCTTGGGAGGTGTCTGTCAGTAGATTAAATAGATTATATCTGCATATCGTAGAGAGGACTGGAAGGTTTACATAGTAGCAGAACTGCAAAGTTTTTTTTCTTACAAATTTATTGTTTAAGTCAATGTTTTAAACAAAAATGTCTAAAACTTTCTTGTTTCAGCTTCTCAAATGTGAATCTTTACTGGCTTTCTAAGTTTTCTGTGGTATTAGAACAAATGTCTTCAGGTTTTGGATTGATAGTTGGACAAAACCAGCAATTTAAATACATCAACTTTGGTTTTGGGAACATTTAATGGACATTTTATTTACTTTTTTCTGACGTTTCATAAACCAAACAATGGATTGAGAAAATTGAGACAATGCAAATAATACTTAATTGCAGCCCTAATTTTCATTATCAATTAATTAAAGATGGAGAACTCAACTTAATGTATCGTCAGCCCATCAGTTACTGTGACTGGATGACTGATAAAGGAAACATAGATTTAACTATGACCTTCACCAATTCAGCATATTGGATCGGTATTTACCTACGAATTAATTTGGCTCATTTAGCCCCTACAATGTAAGAAAATAGCAAAATAATGTGACATTTTCTAACACCTGTTTTGTCCAAACAACAGTCCAAAATCCAAAAGATAATCAATTCACAATGATTTCAAAAGAAAAAAGAAGATAGACCTTCACATTTGAGAAGCTTGAACAGAAAATACTTGTAATATTTGTTTGATAAACTACTTAATTATTTTTTCTAAAATTTATTTTAGTCAATTAATTTGTCGTCTTATTCTTTCAACACTTATATGCTGCATAGTTTATGTGAGACGCAGTCCCAAAATATGTCCCGGGTGCCATTTAAAGCGAACATGAAATGGAATTATAATGATGTGGACGAATGTTGCTTTTTAGAGAAGAGAAACTAGGGGTCCTATCTTGCACCCGGCGTAGTGCGGCGCAAAGCCCGACGCAAGTGGCTTTGCTATTTTAAGACCGTCCAGCGCCCACGTCGTTTAAATAGCAAATGCACCTGTGCCCATGGGCGTACTGGTCTTACAGGGAGGTGGGTTCTTGGCGTATTGCTATCTTGAGACAGCGGGAAGTTTTCGCGCCATTGACCAACAAAAACCTGCTCTAAAGTCAATAACGCAGCATTTCATTGTTATTTTAACAGCGCATTACTAAAATGAGCCTAGGCTTATGCACAGCGCGCACACACTGCTTGTTACACACAATCTCAGGGAAGCGCAGCAGCGAACAAACATGAAAAAGATTATAAATAAAAATATTACGGTGCAAATCAGCCATCATAATAATGTGCCAAGGTACAAATGTGCCTGACTTTTAAAGGGAATGGGAGATGGCACTCTGATTGGTTTATTGCATGTTATGCCCAAAACACACCTATGAATTAATGAAGACACTAAGTACAACGCTTTTTAACCATGCACCCGGCGCACAGATCCTTTTTTCCGCTGTTAAACTTGCAAAAGTGGATTTGGACACGTCCTAAACGCACCTGTCATGCGCTTCACGCCGTGTGCCTAGATCGTTAAAATAGGGCCCTTCATGTACTATAGCAGCATAAATAGAACGTCTGCACAAACATACATGTGACGAATTTCTGAGAAACATCACACTACATTAAGATCCTGTAGGATGGCAGCATTAGATCTGTCATTCTGCCAGCGTGTTGTCCTCCTGCAGAGTGGGGACGAAAAAAGAAAAAGAGGGAATATAGCTGACAATAGCGGAGCAATGAGCCGTTGTTTTTTAGAGTAACTTTGTGAAGGTGGACGAGTCACAGAGGTCCCCTGTAGGTCAGGTGGCTGTGCTCAGGAACCTGTTCACTGATTAAGATGAAGGATGCTGAGCGCATAAGGTGCAAACGAGCCGTGGGCCCCAGGGGGCCCATCTGTTGTGGGCAAATAAACGGGGCTTCAGTGAATGGGAAAGCAGCCCTAGTCTTCTCCTGCGAGGCCCAGCAGACAGCTCCATTAATCAGGAGCAGGATGGGCCTGCTGGGCTTGCAGTGACAAGTCAGCAGTGGCACAAACTCTCCTCCTCCTCCTCCTCACACTGTATCTCCATTAGAGGCTGGAGGTGTCGGCTGGCTGCAGCTTCTGTTCCTCTGTTGTCACTCTCGATGTTTTCACAACTGTCCTCCAAGAATATAACTTTTACGGGCTGCCATTAATCCCACCAATAAATAAACATTTGTCTTAGGGGCACCTTTACAGTAGTACTGAGTGACTGAAGGACTTCTGCTTGAATCGGCTTTCTGAAACAGCGAACCCGAAATTAAGAAATTTAGTTTAGAGTTTGACCCGAATTAAGAATGATTCAGTAGTGACTAATGTGTTCATAAAAAAAATAGTCATACTTTACTGAAATGGTCTCACCACAATCATTAGAAATCTTCCCAAGCTAGAGGTACAGATCCCCACAGAGGACTGCAAAATAAATCTGAGGGGGTCACCAGATCATTAAGAGGAGAGAAAGCATTTACAAACAAACAAAAAACAAATTTTTGCTACAAAAAGTTATGTTTATGGATAATTTAGTATTGTAGTAAGTATTAACAGAAGGGTATAAGGATTGCCCCGTGAAAACTTGTTGTACAATCCTGTCTTATAGTACTCTAAACCTCTGTGGCGTCTTATAAGCATTAAAAGGCATTTATGCATTATTAAAAATGGACTAGGACGTTCGTATTTCATCTTCTCACCAGCACCTTTTTGTAATGCAGTGGTCTATTTTCGGACTCAACGCGGCCTTAGCCCCAATTGGCAGACATGTCTCATGCATCTCGAGCAGTAAGATAAGACGTGTCCCCTCAGAAATAGAGTGGGGGGAGGGAAGAGAAGAGCGGAGTGAGAGGGTGCCGGCTGACATGTGGAAAGGAAGATGGAGAAGAACTTTAATAGTATGATTCAGCAGAGGTATCAATTCCCACAGATGGCAAGCTGGCTCCTATTGACTTACATAGGAGGGGAATAAAGAGGCAATCAAAACCACCCCGGGGACAGACAGTCAGCACATCAAAAGGGAGGGGGATCAGTGCGTTCAAGGCTCCCCATCTGATTCAAGTCAGAAAGAACGAAGGCTGGGCTCTGCGAAGTGTGAAGTGAACGTTCTTTAAAATGCCCCAAAATCAAATCAATTAATTTGAAGGCGAGGCACAAAACCTTTAAATGTCACTGTAAACACAAAACTATATATCTTAATATATCTTTCCTGTCTTGAGACGATAGATTCTTCGACTTTGACTGATGTATTGTCGGTTATCTTGCAGACTCCCTCAACTCTATCCCGCCTGCTTCTATTCCTCCAGACAGACAACTCCTGAGTGACAACCCAAGGTCGTCTGAACAGGGACCGAGCTGTATTTGGTGAAGACTAGGTGTCAGAGGATGTCCTGTGACACCTAAACACACTGTAGGACAGCCGCAGACGTGTCTGGTGGTGGTATCTTATAGAAGCCGGCAGCTTTCACACTTTCTCACCAGCTCGCTTTGAATAAAACAAGAGAAGACAGAGGAAAGGTGAGAAAGTTGTTTTCACCTAAAGAAGGAACGACCTGCAAGCCAACGATCTCACCTCTGCACTTACAAAGTTCCTCATTTGGCAAATATGACCATGGCAGGCCAGTCTTGCTCCAAGGAGTGAAGCTACATTAACCTTTTGCAGGGACTTTTAATCAGTCTGATGAATTCTGCAGACAGACAGCAGCCTGACCTCCAACCCCTGATGAGTGATGGAGAGAGTTGGCACTGACAAGACACTATAAATATTTCATCAACGGTGCTTTAATGATCATTAAACTGCACTGTGACCTCCGCTGGTAATGTGATCCTGTGTTGTACTGTCTGGTTCTCTTTGTAATAAATAAGGATGAACTTTCCTGTAAATATAGGCAAAACATTGCAAATATAGCTCAATAAATAAAAGTGAAATGGCAATGCGACAGACGACAGAGTAATGTTCCTGTAATATTTCCAACACAGCTCAAGTCCGAATGTTTGCGGTTACATTTCTGTAAAAGGCTGCAGCAACACAATTTCATTTCTTATGAGTTGAAGATAATACAATTTGTTCAATAAACCACACATTTTTGTGAATGTGCTTTAAGTTTAAGACATTCTCCCCATGTTTCTGAGGCCTAAAGAGGTAAAAATATGATATTTCACATTTCTCATTGTCTTTGTCATTTGTATTTTTTCTCCTGGTTATCATCTCATGACCCCTCAGCCCTCAGATTCATCCCAGGTTGGGAACTACTGGGAGCTATTGAATGCCAAAAAAGCCACTAACGTTGGGTTTATGTGGTAATTCTGGTAACATGTCAAGATTACTCATTTTATGTGTATAGAGTTGGCATGCGTCAGCATCATCGCAACGGCATGTGGGCTTTACCTTTCACTGCTGCGGGCAAACAAAAGGTGTATCTGTCTTGCGCTCCTCCTCTGCTCTGTCAGCTCAACAATGATTATTAAATGTGTGGGCATGTTTCCTTTCAAACTCAAAGTCCTTCCACTAGCACAGTGACAGGACACATAAACACAGTATGTAGGTCAGTCAAACAAACCATTTGTGTCTGTTCTCCCCCCTCCACGGCCAAGGTAAACTGACAGCAAAATCAACCACATTGTTTGCTGACTGTGACTCATCTCACCCGGAGAACCTGGGAAGTGGAGCAGGGTTTGCCTTCTCCTTGATGTTGCCCTCCACGCTAATGTTTGAGTGTGATTGTTTGGTGTGAGCAACCAAACATCTACCTGTCGGGCTGCACCGGCAGTCTGTCTGACAGCAGCTGAGGATCACGTTTCCTCTATCTTATAGTTAATAGTTTATAGCAGTGTCATTTGGTGGCGTAAACTCTGCCATGCTACTTGTAGTGAGCAGAGAAAGCGAAAAGACAGAGATGTCATGCGATGAATTCCATTAAATCCATTCATTTATACGGATAAAACACACGGCATGTACAATTTTCCATTTGATATATAATGGTACAGCCATAGAAAGCGTAGTCGAATATTCCCTCATCTCTGTGTATGGATTTCTGTAATGCACTTAATATAAGTGGGATTCAAGAGGTAAAGACAAGGTAACTCTTAACTGGATATGTCTTTGTAGACCCACATAATGTAGACTAATTATTGTGAATTAACTAATTCTTCCACAGTGAATAAAGGTATTTTTATTTGACAATAATACTAATAAAAGTACACGCTAGACTGCATTCTCTTAGTAAAAACAGATGCGGAATGGTTTATTTTTACCACAAAAAAACAATAAAACCTGACAAAGTTTTAGTAGAAGAGTTGGTGCTTGTTTTAGTTCTGGTTCTTAGATGTCTGAGTGGTGGAAGGCAGCATTTGCTGATTAAACACTTTTTCTTTTCCGTGACATGCTTAAAGTAACAGTTTTTTCATTTACCTGGAGTGCTATTTATGAATCTAGATTGTTTCGGTGTGAGTTGCCCAGTGTTGGAGATATCGGCCATAGTGATGTCTGCCTCCCCTTGAATATAATGGAACTAGACGGCACTGGGCTTGTGGGGCGCAAAATGCCAAAAAAAATTATTTTAAAAACTCAACAGCAATGTCTCTTTCCAGAAATCATGACAAGATAATCCACAGATGTTGTGAGCAGTTTCATGTAGGAACTATTTCCTTTCTACCGAACTACACACGGCAACTATATCACCACACAGAAGTCCCTCGTGGTCAGACATTGCTAGCCTGTGGAGATTAGTTTATACCAAATACTGCTAGCACATCTAAGCTAGCTAACGTTAGACCTGAACATGCCGAAGACGCAATTAATGTTGTCATACGGTTTAGCGGGTGTAGTTTGGTACAAAGACAAAAACATTTTTTGAAGATGAGTACCATTTAGTTATATTCAAGAGAAGGCAAACATCTCCAACACTAGGCAACTCACACTAAAACAAGCTAGATTGATACATAGCACTAAGATGAAAAATATGTTTGTATTTTTATTTTTGAGTGAACTGTCCTCTTAAGTTAAAGTTTTTTTTTCTGCCCCAAATGAGAGGCAACTAAATGCTAACATCAGCATGCTAACATGCCCACAATGAACATGCCAACATGCTAATGTTTAGCAGGAATAATGTTTACCATGTTCAACATATTGTGTTAGCATGCTACCATAGCACTAGTACAGCTCAGACTAAAAAATGTATTAGTTTTTCAGGTCATAAACTGCAATATTGGAGAAATGTAATTGTCAAAATGATCCCCAAAGTTAATACAGTTAATCCTGTATAGGGCACTTGATACCAAAATACATTTTATCATTCCATCCAATAGTTGTGGAAACATTTAACTGAACAACACATTGCAATCTGCTGGTGGTGCCAGAGGAAAGGTCAGTGTGCACTCGGGCACCATAAATGTCTGTAGATGGCAATCCATCCAGTAGTTGTTGAGATATTTCAGTCTGCACTAAAGTGGTGGGCTGACTCACCGCATAGTGTAGCTAAAGGGGAACAAATAGTATAAGCAGTCCCTCAACTAATTGCTTTAAAGATGCAGAATGAATATTTATAATAGAAACAAAGAATGTGACAATACCAGGTTAGGATAATTTTCTAGTCATATATTCAGTTTTAAAACTCCGGGAACATTGAGTTCTGTCCGATGCATAAAGAAGGTCACAGGACATCAGTTTCGTTCACTTGTATGGAGCGACTCAAGGCTGGACATTAGTGTGACTGATTGAAAGACTGAGTCTGTACTTCCTTTTCTGGAGGGAGATGTTAATGTGCACGGACACTGATTGGTGAGTCCTTGGATAGTTTTTCTATTGAGGGTAATTTCTCTTTAACATGTGTACACTTCTACTCCTGCTGAACACGGCCTGTCTCTTTAAACTCAACACTACTACTCTGTAACTTGTAAACATAAGAAACAGACACAGCCTCTCTTGTTTAGTCTCAAAATGCAAATGCTTGGTATTCATGGTATTTTCAATATGCAAGTCACCTGCAGCCAGAGCCATCAATCAAAACTATGACGCCAAGCCATTTCCAGGAATACATTCACATAGGAGTTAAAGTGGTTTGTCCTTCAATAGCAGTTTTTAAGGCTACACCTAATGGTTATTATTATTTATAGATTATTAAGTGTATAAAATGTCAGAATAATAAAACATTCTCATCAAAATATTCCCAGAACACAAGGTGGCATCTTCAAATTGCTTTCAACAGTCTAAAACCTAAAGATTTTCTTCATACAATTATGATTATGTCCTACTGTTGAGTACCAAGATGAACATCATTACGCACAAATCTAATAGGAATGTACAATTTCACACATGCCACAGACTCCTTGCTTTATATACATATATTCCAATCTGTCATGACATGAATTAAAAACGGGAAGTCAGTTACAGCTAAATACCCAAGATAATTATGTCAACGTTTGTTTTACTTCAATATACAACTGTATCTACTGTATACTGCAGTATTCCTCTCCTTCACCAGGACTTGGCTTTAAAAACCTGCCCTCCTCTTGGCCTCCTGTGTGAAGGTCTGCACACAGCACGCTGACGGGAAACCATGTGAGCTATTATCCAGCTGGAGCATCCTGCTTTAATGAGGATCGTCGGTACAATATTGCATTCCCCTGCATTCAAATAGAACAAAAAGGACCAGCTACAGGAGTTTTATTCCATCAGTGCTGCATCTGAAAGTTGATATGTGAGAAAAAAAAAGTCTTGTCAGAATGACTTTCTATGAGACTATGATGGTTGAAAGTGAACGCTACACCTTTGAGAGGGAAACTAATATGCAGTGGTCTTACTGGTAATCTGAAAGAAAACATCAAGCTAAAATAGAAAAGCTTTAAATTAGTTTTTTTAACTGGATATTGAATGTATACATTTTTTTATATTTAAAAAGCATATGAGGTTAGCCAATGACATCATTCACCAGAGGGACCAATACTGTTACATAACAGCCAGACATGGTTGTGAGCTCCCCACACTACTGCTCCAAATGGTCTCTTTCTAAGACTCCATACAGTACTAAGGCCTACTTACTTAAATTTGAGAAAAACATATTAGACAGACAATAATCTCAAGTACGTACATTATTTGCAAACAACAGTGAAGTTGTGAAAAAGATGACGACTAATCTGTACAAGGTAAAAATGTGATGATTTGTAGCCTAGCCCATGACTTCGCGTAAACATACACGCCACTTTCCTAAAGCCAAGTGGCATGTTATCTGTACGCATTTTGAGCTATCCGCGTGTATACAGCGGACAGCAGTCTGCAACGTCACAAGCGTAAACATACACGCCACTTTCTAAAGCCACGTGGCATGTTATCGCAAGGCTACGTGTTATCGTGAGGCTACAGTTGGGTTTAGGAAACGTCACACGGAGGTTGGGTTTAGGAAAAGAAGAACCAGTTGGGTTTAGGAAAAGAACAAACGTGGATAGGAAACATCACACGCGGGACACAAAGGAAACTTCACACGGGGGACACAATCCCCGCTCTCCTGGGTAAAAGTCCTGTAAAAATCCAGTGTTTTACCCATCCTCCACCGCGACCAACCTCCCTATGCGGATTTTCGCCATTTCATACTACTCGTCACACGCAATCGCAAGGTAATGTAAGTCAATAGCGGCCAAACAGCGTTGATAAACACACTAAAAAGCGAGTATGCATCTTGATAACACTATAATAACAATAATGGCATACGAATTGGCATGTCATACATACGCCACTTCATGAGATCAGTCATGAGTGCTTATTAAAGTCAAACTAAAATTATCTATTTTTTGTGTGCAAAGAATCTGTATTGTACATCCTTGATGTGTACTACTTGGTCAAATTATAAATCTAAATCTAACTTTAAGACTTAGCTTAGATTATAAGTGCTCATGCCGTTAGCTGGTCTTTTGTTGTCCCCACAACTGGACAAATTTAAGCAAGAAAGCTAATGCTAGCTAAACCTCCTCCTTCCTATTATCTGGGACGAACATAATGTGTGAGAGCTGTCAATGACTCAGCAGGTTTCTAAAAATAACAAATGCAAAGTAAAGTTTAACAGGAAATAGGGATGTCAATACCAGACATTTAGAGTCGATACCAATACCAGTGAAATTCCACAATTCTCTATATCCAATTCAATACCACGGTAAAAAAACTTCTGGACCCACAGTCCGCTGCTTTAAAGGGGAACTAGGCTGCTTTTTTAGCTTAATTTACCTTGACTGAACAGCTTCGGAGTCATTGGAATGGTTATATGACTTTTTTCGAGTTGAATGGTGCTCATCTCGCTTCCCCCTAGCGCCTGTAAGCGGAAAAACCACCCTTGCAACTTTTGGCCGGCAAGCCGCCGGCCTCAGCGTCAGGAAGTATTGCATAATAACCATAGACGGTTAAAGAAATGAACCAACAGATCCCGTTGGTCTGGACGGAGACCAGTGAAGTATATTAGAAGTACTTTTCCGGTGAGGGCTGAGCATTACTGTGAGCTTCTCGCATAACATTATCCTGAGGTCTGCTGAAACAAGCGCTAACGTTAGCTAATGTCGCCAACAGCTCTATATGAAAAACAATGGCAGAGAGAAACAGTCTTTCTTGCGGTTTGGGAGTTCCAGGTGAACTTGTAAAAGTCGTTGAACCCACCAGAGTCTGCACAGAGATGAGGGAATATTTGACTACTTTTAGTGTTCTTCTTCTTCTTCAGCATTTAATAGCAGACTAGAACACTTTTAGGCGTATAAGCTGGTACGAAAGAATAGCATCCCCGGTAACTACAGTACCTACAGTACACACAGTACCTGCGGTACTGTAGAAAAATCAAGGGGGTAAGCGTCTGTCAACAACCCGTAGCTCCTATGGCGCCATTTTGATGCTAACAAGCACTCACCCGCCGTTAGCATTCCATTGACTGCCATTAATTTTGACGTCACTTTGACAGCAAATAACTTTACATCTGAAGCGTTTAAAGACTTTATTTGTCCATTGTTTATTTCTAAAGAAACACGATAATGTATAAAAGGCTCCGTTACCTTGTATCTCACGTTATGGCTCCGTAGCAGAAGTTTTTGTAAAAATAGGCTAACGATTGTGTCATAACCACGCGACTTACTGTCGCATAGTAGAGGAATTACCGTATAGTACAGGAGAAGCTCGCAGGCAGTTTCGACTTACGTTAGCTGTTTAAGTTTAATTACTAATATTAACTAGAGTGGAATACAAACATAACAGCACCATGTGTCCTTCCAAATGTTGAATGTTGTGAAAGGGACAGACAGCTTAAATTGCTAACCAGCGTTGCTTGTCAACGTTTTACACTACACAGGGCTAGTTCAGTGGGTATGGCACCACGGAACTGTTGCCATGGAAAATACCCACCCAGATGTTTGAAGCTACATGCTAATTCCACACATAAGTCTAAAAAAAGGTTTGAAAAGAATTTACATAATAGCTGCAGTATCATTATAGTTTATATTTCTTTGCACAAAAAACTCACACTTTAGTTCTATGTTAAGTATATGGTGGTGTTGCATTTAAGAGGACATGTGTCACATTCCTCAACAACATACTCCTAGATACTCTCACATGGTAAAAGGAAAACACTGTGCAGGCAAGACGCTGGCAGCCAAACAGAGGTTGTCACCGCCAATAAAAACACACGGACAGCTCAGAAACAGAGCATGCAAATGAGGCAGCGTATTCCCAAAGAGGAAAGTGATGTCATAAGATAATAATGATGCTGTAAAAAGTGCCACAGCCAGAGAGAAAAGTCTAGCTGGCTACAGTTCTGTCTTCAGGAGTATGAACCGCTTTAATCTAGTCCAGCTCTGAAAAACACAGATTACATAAGAGCAGACCTCCATGTATTCCTGGGCCTCTAAAGTATCTGAAAAATATGTGTGCAGTCATTGTGGCGAGGCAGTGAAGTTTGGCTCAGTGTAAGTTTGACTGGAAAACACAGATCTCTCAGATAAACTCTTACATACACAACTTTACTGCAAAGTGTCAGACAAGCTGAACGCTGATGTAATCATAGCAATGCAGAAAGCAAAATTCCCTACCCTACTCGAGAATTAGCAATGGATCTATGGACATGACTCAACTGTATTCATCAATATCTCTCTAGAAGACTCACCTTTTTACATGAAATAACTACAACATTTAAAGCTTTTGATAATAGGTAATCATCATTGACATTTATCAAGTAAAAATGCCAAATATGTTGTGTTTCCAGCTTCTCAGATATGAGGATTTGCTTCTTTTCTCAGTTTAACATCACTGTAACTTGAATATCTTTGTGTTTTGGATTGTTCGTCAGACAAAACAAGACATTTGTGATAGTGATGGTCCTTTTTATGTACTTTCTAACATTGTATAGACTGAATGATTAGAATTCATTCACAAGATTAGTTGATAATGAGAACAATCATTCGTTTCAGCCCAGCCCCAGTTTCTCCCTCTGATGAGTCACAGAGTTAAAGCGTTTGTTTATCTTAAAAGATAAATAAGCGATGATCCAGAATCTGAAAGCTGATTAAATATGAATCATGATTCTGTTACTGTATTGCATATTTTTACGCCTAAAATGTTTTCACAAACTGTTCAGCTTTAATTTGAGAAAGTTTGTGACCAGGCCGCCATGTTTTTCCTGCTTCAAAACAGACCAAGCACCGCCCCAACTTGCATGTGTCGCTTAGCGCTAGCCATTGCTCTGATTGGTTGTAGGTCTATTCAATTGCGTGCAGAGGCATTTAGGTTTGCACCGTTGATAACGCTCCTTGGAAATCCAAAATGAACTAAGAGGTTTGAGACTAATACGCATCTGTGAATAGGTCTGGCTAGCTGTGACCAGTAGTGAAGTAAAGAAGTTAAAAAAAATGTCCCTCTGAAATGTAGTGGAGTAGAAGAAGAAAGTGGCATGAAAAGAAAATACTCAAGTAAAGTACAAGTAGGCCTACCTCAAATGTGTACTTGAGTAAATGTTCTTACTTACATTCACTGCATTAGAGGAATAAACTGGGGCTAGTTCCATCCCTACAAACCTCTACATCAGGTACAGTAGAATAGTTCTTCTACCTGACACTGAGCCAGTGTGGACTTAAAAAGTTGAACTCAATTCATGTAATTAAGTATGAAATATTAACAGGAGCAATTAAAAAGATCATCGATGCAAGCTACTGAAATACTGTGGGTCATTTTGCAAAAATGAAAAGCTCTCCGGATACTGTCGATGACCCAGGAAGCATGATTTCTGTACTGTAGGTGTTTTGCAGGTGAAAACATATTTAAGGTTAAGGTAAAAACTGGGGTAAACGCCAGTGTGTAACAGTGAAATACAGCCCCAGAAATGTGGTTTAAAACAGCGGTTATTTGTAACCAAGACTCATACAACATTTTTACTTTGAACCCAAATCGAACCCAGTTTTAATGTAAAATGCCTCACTGTAGATGTTTTTTGATGATCCTAGATTCTTTTCCCTCAAAATTACATCATCTCCACACAGGGATTCAGTGTTATCCTGGACAAAAACTTCAGGAGGGTAGATGCCCGTTGTCATGGAGGCTTGAACCCAGGTCAGCCAGTTACAGCAAACTTCCCCTGCTCACAATACACCGTCCTCCCCACCCAGAAAGTCCACACGATGAATCCACACTAATCCCATCTTTTGTGGTTCTCCCATGTCTCAGTGTGACTGTACCTCATGTCTCCATCATCTCTGCTTAAAACTGCTTTTGATGTGTATTCACAGGCCAGGAAAATACAAATATATTGTTAAGAAATATTCCTTTGTTGCACACAAGCAAGCTGCACATAAAAATGCTTATAAATTCAAGATAAGGGAGCCGTGAGCACTACCTGATGCTATCACAGATGCCTTTAATCATCTTTTGTTATGATCACTGTACCATCACACTGACAGCAGACATAAAACAATGCTTGAAGCAGCTCTACACGTTGTGCTCCGTGGAGAATAAAGGCTTGGAAAATAAACAGTAACATAAAACATTAAGCAAGCATCATCAACAACAGACTAACAGAACATGCATGCAAACATCTCCAGTAGTATTATTAACAGGAGTTGGACAGACAATAGAGAAGCCATACGAAAATAACACTTGTCCTGAGATAGTTTCAGACAGCTTTTACATTCACATCACACTAAAACTCCATTACATGCCCACAGCGAATATTGCTCCTTTAAATCAAGTTTACTTCAGACACATTGAAAGATAAAGAGATTTTACTGCATGATAACATCACGTCTATTAATCAGTGTATAATTAAACAATTAGTTAAAAATGATGAATGCAATCGATAGAAGACACATAAAGAGCTCTTACCGCTTTAATTTCAGTTTTTGTTGCTGCTTTGTCGCTTTTATATTCCTTTTTTCTCATGATGAGTCGCGCGTCTCACAGACACAAATCTCGACCTCACTTCCATGTGCTCGCGACCAGGACCACGCGCTCAGGGGAGCGCTCGGGATACGGCGCGTGACGTCACGGCGAGACTGGAAAGCCGGTCGAAAAATCGGCACAATATCAACAATAAATAATACAGTTATAATTACGACATAATGCAGAGACGTAACTATATGTCGTAGCCTACTTCACTGCCACTGGGATGTTAGAGTTGTTTATATTTGCTATTATTTATACATTTACTTTGTTTACTTTATTCACACAAAGACACAGTCTACATTTGATAGTTTGTTGTCCAAAAACACACATACTCATTCAATTAAGGGATTATTGGATCATAATCACAATCATCTTCATTGCCCAAGTATGTTTAACCATACAAGGAACTTGGAAGTAGCTTTCAATGTAGCCTACTTATACGCAGTTCCAAGAAAAATGTTCAGGAAGACAATCATGTAGGAAATTATGTCTGTGAGCATCAATTGATGTTTTTTTTAAGTGTTTCTGGTCCATATTAAAAGCAAAACACATATAATTCAGATAGCTGAATTCCCTATGTTGTCCACAAAACAGATGTGGTATGACACTTTTTGGTGAAATGTGTTCACTTTAGCATCAGTAGTGTTGGAATATCTTCAATAACAAGCATTCATTTGGGTTAGAATGTGCCATAGTGCTAGTTTAAATGATTCTATGCATAAATCCTGAGACCATGGTCAGAGTTTACCTTCTCTTTATGATCATGAACTAGCCTACAGCATCAAAAAAATGCACCAGTGAAAATGACTCATTTTTCTCTTTAATGTACTTTAATTTTACCTTATGTAATAAGAGGGAGAGGAGTGACACCTCACATGAGCACCGTATAGTCCACTTTTGAGTCACTTTATTCAAATCATGCAATAATGTATGCATCTTGTCTCCTGCTGAACCCACTCTACTGCAACATGTACCCCCAGCACATATTAATGTGAATCTACTGTGATGAAATGTGTGATGTGTTTGTTTGCACTGCAAGAACAAGGACACAAATTCAAGAAGAAACATTTTTTTATATTTCAAAAAGAATCTAGGAACATAATGGAAAAAAACACTGGGTCTGAACATCCAGACAATTGAGATCCAAAAATACATTTTCTTAGGAAATATTAATTATATACAAAACATAAAAATTTATATTTTAGTTTGGGCCCTCAACAGGGTAGTCCCATTTTTTTTAATATTTTATTAATAAAAATAAACTTTTAAATATTTAATCCACCCATAACTTCTAGTGAGGCAGTTTTAACATTGAAATCAAACAAGATTTCAAACAACTTAATCCATTTTGCATTTGCATGCAACGACAACTGTACACCTCAAGTCTTGAACTTGCATAAAAATCAAAAGGCCAAAAAGTCTATGATGATTCAAACTTTAAGCACGAGAGCTCTGCAGCTGTGCAAGTCTCTGCTTTAAAAGTTCACTTTTCCTCCTCAGCTGTTCTTTGACTGAGAGAAGTCTCTGTTCGTCTGACTGCATGCTGTAAATGCACTCTGTAGCCTTCTTCAGGATCACCACTTTGGCTGCCTTTTCGTTGTTGGCCACTTCGGGGATCTCATCCCGCAGGGCGAAGAAGCTCAACTTGAGCTCGTTCCTCCTCTGGCGCTCCAGAACGTTATGAGTCCTTCTCTTGTCATAGTCCTCCGTATCAGACGTCCGTGGGCTTGAACACTTGCGGTTGGTGCTGATCTGTTTGAGGACCCTGCTGTGACCGCCACCTCCACTGCTGCTGCTGCTACTGCTGCTGGTCTCCAGCTTCAGCCTCTTGACAGCCGGCTGCTCGTGCCTCATGGATGGATGGGCGGCGTAATTATGCTGGTGGGTGGAGACGTGGCACCTCTTCAGCACGAGTGGGCTGGGGTGCCTGGTCTCTGCTGGGCTGGGGTCGCACCGCTTCACCGCCTGCCTCTTCTCCACTGTGACCACGTCGATCTCTTCCTCTTCCTCCTGGTCCTGGTCTTCCTCCTCCTCCTCCTCCTCCTCCTCCTCATCATCATCATCCTCCTCATCTTCTGCAACACAAAAATAAAAAATAAAATCACACTCTGATTCAGCATCAAGGTTGCAATTCGTTCACACTGCATGCTGGCAGAGGGAAGGGAGGGGGTATGACCTCTCCTTCCACATCAGTTGATGGCTTAACATTGCAGCCAATATCACAGCAGTCTACAACATGTCTATCTCCTGCCTGGAAATCTGACAGTAAATCACAATCATTTAAACAGAGTTGGCATCGTTTTAGTCTAAACAGTGGTAACAATCTTTGCAAACTCAGCAGAGGGATATTCCTAATTGCACAGAGGGGTGTGACTGCATGATGAGTGCATATGTACAGCTTACCTGAGTCACTACAGCTGCTGCTACTGCTGCCGCTGTTTGGTGGCGTGTCCAGTCCCAAATCCTTACTAGGCGGCGTCCCTGAGCTCTGCTTGGGCGTTTCTGCTATCGGGTACGGGAAAACCACAGATGGATCAATGCACTCCGAAGCGGATGTGTTCAGGTCTTGCAGGTAGCTGCTGTTCAGCCTCCATGCAGCTGCACCGGCGGGCTCCGCGCAGTCACCGGCCGCACACTCCTTCCTCGCAGCGTGCAGGGAAGCGAGCCGCTCGGAGACCACCTTCTCCAGCTTGGCCGCCGCGGAGAAGCCGCTCCACATGCAGTCCTGGATGATGATGGACTTGAGGAAGGTCTGGGAGTAGTCTGCGTCGCAGATGATGCTCTGATTGACCACGTCGTCACCCAGGAACTCGGTCACCATCTCCAGCTGATCCGCCGTGGAGGGGAAGAGGCTTGACAGGGACGGCCGGCGGCTAGGGGAAAGTGGAGGGGTCGGGAGCAGTTCAAATTTCTTCCAGATGTCCTCGCTCGGTGCCGGAGGCTGAAGCTGCTGAGGGTAGAAATCCTCCTCTTCGTTGTCATAGTAGAAATACGGTTGAAGAGAGTCGTAGTCGTAGTCATAGTTTTTACTCGTCAAACTTGAATTCAGCGGCATTTTGTCTTTTTTCCTTATTGTGAAGCTGGTTGAAAGAAAAAAAATTATTAGATGTTGATTTAATTCAAAAAAAAGGTCTGCAGGTTTAAAGCAGCTGCTTGGCACTGATCCTGCTCTGCAACATTAAGTGTAAGCAACATCACATGGGTCACTCCAAAACATTGACTGTCTTTTGCACGCTTTGCATACATGCACCAGTGCTGCAGCAGCAAGTGCTTAACTGGGAAACTGATAGTAAATTAAGTGCAAGAACGGAACCCCCACCTTCACTTAACTGCTACTGACGATAAACTTATATATTTTTACTCAACTGTCGTGGGAAGGTGACGTGCAAGCGTCCAGAATCCCCCTCCCATCCCTTAACGTTACCTTTTAGATTTTAAACTGTCGGCGGAAGAAGACGGGGCGAAATCGACCCAAAAGACGCAAAAAATGGCAGGGAAATTATTCCAATACGAAAGTAACATTGAATCCTTCCAATCCTTCGTTTTCAGTGAGGCTGTGTGAAGAATGCATGGGAAGTTGAAGAGCTGCACGAGCGACGTACAGTCTGTCATCAGCAACGTAGAATCACAGCTGAGAGCTCCGCCGGCTGCAATAAAAACAGGCGCAGCACTCCTCCACTCCACTGCTGTATCCTTCCGCTCGTTTTCCCGCGAAACACTCGCTGGCATTGAACATCTCACACACCTCCAAATAATTTTCTGCTTTTATCACCGGAAATAATCCACACAAAACATAAAGGTTGATTTAAACTCTAAACACGTGGTTTCATTAGTATATTTAGTCACTAAATTATGTGTTTTCTCTTCACGCAAGGTCTATTTCGGTGGTGAAGAAGTGGGAGGGGCCATAGTAGAGTAGAGCTTCCATTGACGGGAGGCATGCAGAAAATACTAATCTATGTAGTAGTAGGAGATAATTAGGATGAGTTATGTTACTACTATCCCGCCCAAAATAACACCAAACATCTCAAACTGTCTCATGAAGTCTGCTGCACATTTTTCTCTCATCGTTATCAATAAATACGTGAGATTTACTGCCTAAAAGTTGATTAATTTACCTGCTTTTGCACAAACCACAATTTTGCGTATTTTTTTCAAAACCCAGTTGTAAGCGAATGTCTGCAGAAATGCAATTAAAAAAATAATAATAATAATGCAACGCCAAGGGGCACAGGTGCAGGAGCGTACCTCGATCTGTCGGCAGGCACTGACAGCTTTGACTGAAACAGGTGAATTCAACAAGCAGACACACTCAATAAAAAATTGAGGTTTGTGGGGTAATGTATAAATTAACATGCACCAATAAGAAATATAGTGTCGGCTATGTGTGTGTGTGTGTGTGTGTGTGTGTGTGTGGTGGTGGTGGTGGGGGGGGGGGGGGTCTGACAATGTAATGCATCTCGGGTTTTGAGGCTGGGCAGATTGGCACAAATTAACTACAGGAAGGAAGCAATTAAAGGAATTAGATGGGTACCGCAGTTGGATGGAGGTGTCCTTCTCTGCTGTGATGGGGAGGGGGGATTGAGCGGACTTGGAGCGCCCTCTGCTGGTCAAAGTGCTCTAGGAGTGGACAGCAGCCAGGTAGGTGCAGGGTCAAACCATGGAGGTGAACATAAACTCCACAAACCATCCATGAACTGAGGGATTATTGACTTAAAGTAGATTAAAGAAATATTGTTGGGTGTAACACTATAAATGGCTCAGTAACATTATAGTGCTGTGCTGTGTGTTAATGGAGTCACAGGGACAAACTCATGTTTGTGCTTTTATTCTGTTTATGTTTTTAGGTCTCAACCACAAGATTTGAAATTGTTTAGACCTGCATGGTCCCTTTAACTTCTAACTACTTTAAGACTAAGTGAGATTTTCTTATTAGTATAAGGAGTGTCCACGAGCTCACTGAGGGATATGTGGTACACTAATGCTCATGGGCACATAAGTGTCAGAGGAAAAAAATAAATCAGTAGCCGAGCGGGCAAATGAAGGGGAATGGAGAGAAGGAGACAAGAGGAGAGAAGAGAGATTTCTCTTGTTATCAAGTCCAGAGGAAGTGGAAAAGAAACCCCAAACTAACATAACACTATCTCTCCTATCCTCTGTACTCATTCCTTCATCCTTTCCCTCCCTTCTCTCCTTTCCTCACTTTGGGATGCTGTGTGGAGGATAGGGATCATAACCACCAGACTCATGTGTTGTGGTCATTGTGTTTATCGGGTCCGGATGTTTCTTGTGTTACTGTGTTTTCAGAGCGTCTGGAGACACAGAGGGGAGCTTTGAGACTGGCTGGCATCATTTCCTCTGATAAGTGGAGACTGAATGTGCTTGGGAGAGGTTTGATTGTGTTTTTTTTTTTCCTCTTTCAGTAAAACTGGTTCTACCACTTTTGATTGACACGTTATACAGTAAAGTGCAGAAGTTTTATTAAAAAAAAAAAAAGACTAAATATTTTTCCTTCAAGGGCAGAAATGTCAAGCTATTGGCAAATGAAAACAGCTATTTAAGTGCTGTATGAATCTATATTATAAGGATCAAAGTCAGTCATTAAGGTGGGTTCACACCTTTTTTACTGCTTTTATGACGTTCGTAGCACTTTTCAGATGCTGTCTATTTTGTAAAATGTATTACTTTGAAGCTAAATGTATTTTATTGTATTTCCTTCTTTTATGCCCTCTTAAACATGTATGTCCTGTCTTGTGTATCTAGAAAGGCGTCTGCCAAATAAAATGTATTATTATTATTATTATTATTATTATTATTAGTGTTCATTTCTAACACTGCAATCATTCTGAGCAGAAATTGGCCCAAACATTTCAGAAGAATGAGTTCAGAAACCAAATCCTTCTGCTAATACTGGTGAGCTAACCCATCATAGCAGTAAAACAACCACATTGCACCATCAATGCAAGACAGTTATAGCTTATTTCACACTCAAAGGAAATTCAAAGTGCTTTTATAGAAAATATGAAAGATGTTAAATAATGAATAAATAAGAAATACTACACTAAATAGTGTTTTAACCAAAATAAAAGGATGAACTGAGAAAGTATTAACAGAGAGTGGGAGATGAAATTGAAAAGCTAAAGAGATTTGTGATGTCTTGTGGTAATTAAAATAATTCCAGACTGGGAAAGATGTAGGATTATGAAACCACTGTGAGCAACTGTATCCCAACAAAGGACGCAACTAACAATTGTTTTCTTTATCGATTAATCAGTTGATTATATTTTCAATTAATCAACAATTTGTTTAGTCTAAAGAATGTTACAGGAGAATGAAAAATGTCCATCATAATTTCCCAGCGCCCAAAGTGATTTTCATATTGTTTGTTTTTTCCAACCAACAATTTACACTGTTACACAGATGTTCAGTTTTCAATGATATAAAACAGAGAAGAATGATCACACTTGAGAAGCTGTACACCGTCTCAAATGATGAATCTATAATCAAAATTGTGATTACATTTCTGAGGATTGATTCATTGATTAATCAACTTATTGTTTCAGCACTAGAAGGAACACATCAAAATGTATGCACATGTAGTGGCCTCTAAAACAATCTAGTGTCCACAGCATGTACACTACTTTTTGCAAAACAAATCCCACAAAGCAATATAGTCTTTGATAAATAAAAACAGTTAGTTATGTTGACAGTTATGACACTACTTCTCCAATGATAGTGCAAAAATAATCATTCATAAGAGTCTGAAATCTCTACTCACTATAGAGTAAGCTGTAGAGTGTAGGGAACGGTAAAAGAGAAAAATGAGGAAATGACACCAAAGTCACATTCAAACAGAAACCAAAACTCATCACATTCAAAGTGAAAGCAAAACCTAACTGTATTCTTACAGAAAAGCTATTTTACTCAATTAATAAACAAAATAATCCCCTATTTTACAAATATTTAACACCTCTAAAATCTGAAGGTTTTGCCTAAGGAAGACTGGCAAACGTTTTTACAGTGTGTACAGTGGATGTATTCAGGCGCGTAGCACAAAATTCTGAACCATACAGCCATTCTCTATGGGCCCCTGCATCCATGGCTATTCATTCTAGTATCTTCGTGGTCCCTCCTTACATGAGGCAATTGTTGCCCAATCATTTTTGAACTTCCCTAATGTTTGACCACAAACACAACGCCCTGTGCTCTGTGGCCTCAAATATACAGCTTATTCAGCATACTACGAACTCTGCTATGTCAGTCGTTTCCTCTTCTGCGTCTAGTGCATGTTAGCATCAGTCATGTGGTGGCATGTTCACACACCTGCACCGAAATTCATTCATACATTGAAAGCCGAACACATCAGCAGACACATGTAGATGATTGGAGTGCTGTTTCTCATACAGTCAGGACAAGTTCAGCATGCTGCGTCTGTATGAGGCAGGAAATCAATATCTGTTCAGGTTAGTCGCTGTGAGGACGATTGCCAACTAAGCAGTCAACAATGAGAGCATGGCAGATCTGTCAGACTACTCCAGAGCTAATTGTGTCATTAATTATTAACAGTGACAATAGGGAGTTATTGACAAAGCCTGTAACAGCTACAGTTGTTCCTTCACTGCCTCTTAGATATGTTATTTACTTATTTTATTATATTTAAATATGACCCTTACATTGTTTTTCTTTAATGGGGCCTCCCATCATAAGCTTTTCACACGTTTGCACTCGTATAACCGCGGCAACAATGAACATTTCAATCTTGCGGCTTAAACCTGCAGTGTGTTTATAGTATATTTTTTCAGATAAAAAAATATATATTCTTGACAGAATATATACATTTAAACAGAAAGCAAAACATAAATATATATATATATATATATATATATATATATATATATATACACTACTGGTCAAAAGTTTGGGGTCACTTAGAAATTTCCATTCCACTCCATTATAGACAGCATACCAGCTGAGATCAGTTGCATTGTTTTTTTAACCAGGGCAGCAGTTTTCAGATTACATTATGTGCTTACATAATTGCAAAAGGGTTCTCCAATGTTTTCTGTTAGCCTTTTAAAAATATATCAGATTAGCAAACAGAATGTGCCTTTGGAACATTGGATGAATGGTTGCTGATAATGGGCAATGTAGATATTGCATTAAAGATCAGCCACTTCTTTCTACAACAGTCGAGAACCCTTTTGCAATTATGTAAGCACATAATGTAATCGGAAAACTGCTGCCCTGATTAAAAAAAACAATGCAACTGATCTCAGCTGGTATTCTGTCTATAATGAAGTGGAATGAAAATTTCTAAGTGACCCCAAGCTGACAGCTGGCATCCTCATTTTCCTCAGTTTTTGATTTGGGGTCCAGAGCCAGAAGTCAGGAGACGATGACACTCCATCGAAATACCTGAAGGAGAGAACAGAAGAGATAGAAAGGTACATAAACATGAGGGGGGAAGTTTTAAGAGCACCCATTATATTCAGAGGGTATATTCTTCTGAATGTGATGTGTTGTTGTTTGTATTATTTGGTTTCTGATGTGCTTAAACACAGTGCCAAATGATGCTCCAAATTCTGAAAACAACATAAATCAGCTGTAAGGAAAAAAAAACACCTGGAAAGTGAAGAGGAAAGTGATTAACTTGTAAATGAGAGACAAACTCCAGATTGTTTACCCGTTTCTCAACATCTGCTAGTCCCCTTCTCTCTGCAGTTTAGTACATCACTGACATGCAGTGATATGCTCCTCCAGTGATAACTCAGCATCAGCTGCTTTATTTGATTTTAAATTTAAACATTTTGCGGAAGTTGTACAATTCTGTCACAGCAAGGAAGACAAGAGCTTTCCACTCCCTGAAATGCAGCTCATCTGTGTGTTTGAAAGCCATATTTTTCAAACTGCACTTTTCTTTTCACTCATGATTAGATGACACGGGTAGAAAAGTTTTGCATATTATTGTGCAGTGCAATATCATTTAAGAAAAAACTGATCACATTTATATCACTTAATTCACTTTGAGAGACACCATGGGGGCATCTTAACTGATAATGTTTCCAAGCATAAAGGTCGAAACAGAAGCAGAAAGTCCCCACAAGAGCATAAGGATGGGATCTATTGGGACTCTGATAAATCATCAGGTCACACCAGTGCTGAATGAAATATCAAATGATAGTTACGAGGATGAGGTTATAGTGTCCACTTTGTGGAGGGTGGGTATGAGGGTCCCCTAAAAAGCCACTAGAGGGCGTGTTGTGTCACCTGAAAACCTACACATAAAAAAACCTACATAACAAAAAACTGTTATGTATTTTATTTAATTTCATCTAAATTTTAAAATCTAATTTTATTCTATTTTTAGTTTATTTTATTCTGTTTTTATTGCTTGTTGTTTCTAAATGTAATTCTGATGCTTTTCTTGTTAAAGCACTGTGAATTGTCTCTGTGTTTGAAATGTGCTATATAAATAAAACTGCCTTGACTACATTTGTCATCCATCAGTTAGTAAATATAAATCCTACTTATATTACATCACAACAGTAGTGTAGTGTTTCTAGTTTTGCACTGCACAGTTATTTGAAAATGTAACTAATGGCCTAATACCATGTTTTTATTTGAAATTCTTCATTATTTTCAAATACATTTCTTAAAACCAATTAAAAGTATTGTGAAAGTTAACAACTCCCTGCATTTAGATTTCTAATCTCTGGGTAGGCTATACTGTAAATACTTACAGTACTGCAATGTATGTTATGCATGCTAAATGTTTTGCTACCCTGGAACCCCATAAAAAGAGGGTTCCCTACTGCTAAAGAAAACACACACACACACACACACACACACACACACACACACACACACACACACACACACACACACACACACACACACACACACGATAGAATAAATGTTGCAGAGGGTTTTTATGATCCGGGAAACTTTTAAACATGGTCTAAGTCATTGAAAATGAATACTAAACTGAACCTGTTCATGCCAATACCAGTGATCCTGAGTCACCACCTCCTACAGCAACAGCAAGAACAACATTCTGCTGAACTACATGGCATTATTATTGATACATTAAGTCATTTGGGGTCCTGGATGCTCAAACACATTTATACAAGGATACCTGAGCACCACTCCATGCTTTGTTATCCAAAATCACAGCCACAAAATGAGTAGTATATAGTACACACAGTTGGATATACACTGCACTAAACACATTTCTGGACATAAAAACCTGCTAGTCAATGATTGACTTTTAAAAGAAAACCGCAAAGTCCTCTATTATTGAGAACCCCATAAAATAAAGTTAGCAGTAATGCAATCCTTACATGATAAAGGGATTATATTGTAGCTTTAGGATTTAACACACAAAGTGTATGTGCAGGTTTGAGCTTTTTAGTAAACCTCTGTCTTTACAGCTGCAGAGTAAAGGCATGTCTGCCAGTACAAGGCTGTGTCAACTGTTACAATCACAGCAGAAGCTCCCTCAGGCACCGAGCAGACACATAAACAACTTTTGACTAAACATTACTCAGGTTCCAGACTTTACTCAGTTTTTACAACAGAAGCATGTTTCCATTTCACTAAACTGCAAACAGACCATAGTAGCTACCTGTGTGAAAGGGAGACTGTAGAATGACAGGTCTGACATTCATGGCTAAATGAGCATTCTTCAGCATTCTTCTCAGGTTGAAAACTTCAGTAGCCTAAGTAAGATACTGTAAACTGACCTTGAGTCAAGTTTTTTTTAGTCAAACTGTTTCCAAGCTAAGAAATTCACTTTTATGCTCAAACAAAAAAATGCAAATTGAAATGTATATATATCTTTACCAATTAAATCATCCATTCTAACCAATGAAACAAGCTTTTTTTTTCTTTCTGTTGAGCTCCGGAATCAGAAACAGGTTTAATGCCAAGTAAGATTTTTTTTATTTTTTATGTCTTTGCAAGGAATGGTGTGTTGACTTTCCAGGTTGATTAAAAGTCTAAATGACCGAGCTGACATTTTATCACAGAATTTGGTCAAATACATCTTGTGACAGAGAGATGCTTACAGGTAAGGAGAAATGTACCTAATTTCGTTTTACCATGTGCTGATATTTATGTTTATCTACATTGGTTTTTTTTTTCTCAAATTTGATGTGTTGTTAAGTATTTGCAATAACAATCATTAGTTCAGTTCAGTTTATTTTATGAAAGGGGACAGTGCAAATTAATAAAACACATGATTTCCCAATGGGTTAAAAAAAAGCCAGAATTAGCCAAAAGGCTATTTTTCATCTGTAGTCCCCTGCCCTCGATGTTAAAAAAGGCTTTTTAAAATACAAAGAAACAAAAAGGAAGACAACACAAGCAAAACAAAACTTAGCACAAAACATCCCAGAAACAGAAAACAACAAAACAAAGCACAACACAGAACTTAGCACAATACAAGACATAGCACAGAAGCAGAAAGATATACAACAAAGCAAATCAACAGAGTATAAAGAAAAAAGAAAAAGAAAAAAAGATTAGAACAGACAGCCGTTATTGAAATCTCATATTGAAACACATTCTTCTTGCTTTGTCCACCAGGGGTCAGGTTTTCACTAGATATTGCCATATCAGGGCTTGTTTATTCTAAATATAATGTATGCCCTTAAAAGAGGGGTACAATGTAAACAAAACTGTAAAAACTGTATTATGGGACCAAACTATATCTTTCTGTGTGAAGATACATTTGTAACATTTAGGTCTATGAGGGTCTTCGACCATGTAAATCCAGCCCCGCACTGTTTCATTCAATCTTTGTATCAGAATCCAGTTAAATTGTCTCCAATTTTTGGTGGCTTGTAAATAAAAAAATAATACCCCCCCAAAAGGGATGTTAATTCACCATGACATGCCAGTTAAATCAATAGCCTGCCTAGTCAGAACGCCATGTGTTGCTTTAAGGTAAACACGTTATGCAGTCCTGTGTGTACAGGCAGCAATAATAAAAGCGAGGTTTACTTACTGATGATGTCACGGCCGGGATGCCTGGCACACGTGCAGGCAGCAGTTGGTTCCATCCTCGGGGAGGGTCAACAACAACGGGACTGCGTAGCACAGGCGCAGTCAAATGCGTAACGTTAGCTAGAAAACTAATCCAGCCAGTTTCAGATTATTGCTTAAATCCAAACATTTACCGTCGGATACCGTGGGACTCTTCCTCGCTCAAATTCGGCGCTGTTTTGATGTCACCTTGCGTCTCCCCCCACCCCCTTGATGATGATTTGCGAGGAAGATGCGCCTGTCTGAAATTTCCGTTGACCTTCTCCTCAGCTCAGCAGCATCGAAGTATTGTGTGAAGCGCTGCCGCTACAGGAGCGCCACGGCTCCTGCCGCTGCCTCACTTAACCTCCCTTTTCTCGCTAGAAATACAGGTGCTTTGACTGCCTTCTAGCCGCTACTCTTTGATTTCGTTTTTAATCAATCAAGACCGAGGCAGATGCCCCTCGCTCTGTCATCCCGGCTTGTACTATGGTGGATTTTCCATCTCTCAGTCCTTACTGGCCTCTCATCCGCTTTCTGGTGCCTTTGGCGATCACCAATGTTGCCATCGACCTCGGGGAACAGGTAACGTTATCGTTTTTGTTTTGCTAGCTAGCGTTGTTTTTCGCTCAATAATGACAAGCTCAAGACTGTAGCTTTGCCTTTTGCTAACAGCGGCTAACGGTTTTTTATTCCACCGCTGGGATAATGTTTCAGTGTGTCAACCGCTGCTGTTGCTGAGCAGCAGTTTTGAAGCGCCAGAGCACACTGACAGACACCGTTTGTCCGATTTACACTGAATATTTCGAGCCTTATTTTGTTAGTTTAAAGACGCTTGGCTTGTGTTGTAGCTAGAGCTAATTTAGCTGGCAGGCTGAGAGGCACTGTGAAGACATCCATTAGGTTTGTATATACATTATTCAGGAGGAGAGGGAGAGGGAGAGGGAGGCCCTTGTTTATTCTGAGGAGATTTTTTCGTCACTTCTGTCTTTAAATGCATTGGGCTAATGTTACTGCGGATATTATTTATTATCCAACCTGTCCTAGAAAAGCAGCACACTACCTGCCTGTGATTTGTAGATTATATTGTTATATTGTATTAGACCTGTTTGTAGATCATGGCTGATCATGTACACAATTGAAACGCACGCCCTGGCATTTTCTTTAACGTTAGCTGTCATATTTTCCTGCTTGGTCATTTCCTGTCGTTTCTCAGCAATATGACTGGTCTGGTGACTGCCCTCTCCTAATAGCCTTTAAGCAGATAGTGTGAGAGTACCGACAAAAACACATTGTGGCTGGGAGATGTTAGGATTAGCTTATGTAATGTCTCTGTTAGCTGGTATAAATAGCACATAGTCCCGCAAAGTAAAAGGGCAGCTGTAGTAGTGGTTCTGAATGGAAATACTTCTTGGATAAAGCGTTGTGGGTGTTTCCTGTGCAGACATGATGGTACATAATGCTTTGCACTAGTCAAAGGTCTCGTGTTTTATTGTGTCTGTAAAGCACATGCAAGTATTCATTTTAATGCTTGGCTGTTATGGAGTACCATCTGGTCAGAGATAAAGTTAGGCTAAGTCATGGTCATGTGGGCTGGTCACACTGCCATACTGAACTTCTCTTTCCCCCCTCCCTCATGTGCTGTCTCATTCCCCTGACACCTCACCCTCTCCACACCAACCCCACAATATATTTTCCAGGCCCTCAACAGGGGCATAGCCACAGTCAAAGAGGATGCAATTGAAATGCTGGCCAGCTATGGCCTGGCCTACTCCCTGATGAAGTTCTTCACCGGACCCATGAGCGACTTCAAGAATGTGGGTTTGGTGTTTGTCAACAGCAAGACGGACCGGAGGAAGGCTGTGTTCTGCATGGTGACGGCCGGGGTCATCGCGTTCGTCCTTCACATCTTGATAGGTGTGTGTTTAAGGGTTGTTTGTGCACACGGGATAACAAGCTGCGCTTAAACCGCATCCTGTAAAAGTGTGGTTTTTGGTATTTGTGGCAAACCTTAAGTTTTATTATGGTAGCACCCTCTGACAGCTTTCTTTCTGGGGAAGATCACAATCTTCTGCTGCTCAAAACAATAAAAAATAGGGTAGAAATGATCTCCTTAACCTCTACTTACCTGTAGTTTTCTCTTTTTTCCCTCTATAGCTTACACAGATTTAGGATACTACATCATTAATAAGCTCCACCATGTGGACGAATCTGTGGGGCACAAGACAAGAAGGGCGTTCTTATACCTGGCTGCATTTCCTTTGTTGGATGCAATGGTGAGTGTGCAGTATAGCAGGATTATTCTACATTAATAGTCAAGCATTTTGTCATGAAATCATGGATTTAAACACATCTGACCTAGAAATTGCTGGTTTTTAATCTTCTGTCCATGCTGGCTCCAAGTGATAGTGTTTTCCCTGCTTCAAAGTCTAGCTCTCTCCCATTATATATAGCTTGTCATCCAGCTGTGGTTGAAAAAAATGCCCAAAATAGTCTTTGTTTTTAGTTTAAAGCTTGGTGTCTTGGGATAACACTTCTGTCCATTGTTCTGTTTTGAAGGCGTGGATTCATGCAGGGATACTTCTCAAGCACAAGTACAGCGTCATAGTTGGCTCAGCCTCAATATCTGATGTTGTGGCCCAGGTAATGAGATCCATCACTTTTTTTATTTTTTTATTTAATGCAGAAGGCAACAGTTGAATAGTTGGAAGAACGTTTTGTAATTGATTTTTGATGTTTATCTTCACTGTTCTTTCCTGCAGATTGTGTTTGTGGCCATTCTCCTCCACAGTAACCTAGAATGTGTGGAGCCTTTACTTATCCCGATCCTTTCCCTGTATATGGGTGCCTTGGTCCGTTTCACCATTGTCGGTATGGGTTACTACTGTAAAATTCACGACAACATCCCAGACTCCAGTGGACTTGATGTGGGCGTAAGTGCTGCCTTTTTATTGTTAAACTTGTTAGTTATTGTTAAAGTTTTCCCCTGTAAGGAAAAAAAGAAAAATATGTCAGAAATAAATAAGGGGTGTGGACCTGAACTAAAGGGACAATGGAGTTAGTTTAATTTTGTAATAGGTTTTGAAGCTCGTCTTTTTTCTAAAACAAGTGATTTTTTTTTGGTATATGTCTTGATCCCTGCAGGGCGATGCCACTATCAAAAAGATGCTGACTTTCTGGTGGCCCCTGGCCCTCATCCTAGCCACTCAGCGTATCAGCCGACCCATCGTCAACCTCTTTGTGTCTCGCGATCTCAAGGGGACCTCTGATGCCACAGAGGTGTGTATATCAGGAATTTAATTCGCCACAAATATCTGAACTGTTCTTCTAGAAAGCATTTTCCTATCATTCTTTACATTGACTGTCATGTATGATTAGGAATACATCACGTTATGTCATTTGCATTTAATCTGGATGTTATTAATAAAGCTGCCACAAATTACTTGATAGTAATACTAGTATAATTACAGACTGTTGTTCGACATCGGACTTTATAGCTTTTTGAAGCCACTGGACTCATTTTTCCCTCAAGTTATTGCAGATGAAAAGCCAGATGCTAACAAGCTCCATCTGGAGCTTTCTGGCTTACAGCGACCCTAACTACTAGAGACAATACAGAAAGCTGTTTACCAGAATGAACTGGAAATCATTGACAACACTGACTGCCAGTGGTTTAGGTGATTCACCACGTTCATGTGGAACTCAGGGCATAATTGCACTGAGTGAAAACAATCCTACATGGTCCTACTGTTCCTGCGTAAAGCCTGACAATGCCCGTTGTTGTTTGGGACACAATGTCAAGCTCAAGGCTGTTATCCAATCATAAACTTGTGAAAAACTGCACGCCGCTGGGAAAGTGAGAGACACACGTGTTGCTTTCCTGTCTGCTATTGTTAGATACCGGGCGGTCATTCATTTGGCAGTGTGTGCTCCGTGTGGTATTTTGAACATTAAAGTGGTGGCGTGCTGATGACTTATAGCTGCCTGTCTTTGTCATTCCAGGCTGTGGCTGTCCTCACGGCCACATACCCTGTGGGTCATATGCCCTACGGTTGGTTAACCGAACTGAGAGCAGTGTACCCTGCCTTTGACAAGGTAATCCAAACTCCCATTACTAGTGTTTGTTGCAGTGGTAACAGTTTATCGTTTACACCACTAATATTGCTCTCTTATTAACAGAACAATCCCAGCAACAAGATGAACGCTGGCACCCCTGTCACCAAGTCACATATCAAAAAGTTTACATCCTGCTGTGTAGCTCTGTCACTCACGGTAAGATGTTTTTTTTCAGGCACTTTTACTCTCAGAATATAGCATGAATTAGCTCAGAAAGAAGGTGAGGTTAACAGTTTGTTTTAATGGTCTGGGTGGAAACAGTCCTGAATGTCTGGCTGGAATTTTCAAGGAAAAATGAATGCAGTTTGGAGGTGAAACAATGAATCAAATGGCAGAAAATTAATCCGCAACAATTTTGAAAATCGATTCATGGTTTTAGTCCATTATTAAACAAAACTGGCAAACAATTTTTGGCTCTTCTCAGATTTGAGGATTAACATCTGAGTTAAGTGAAAGTCGCAGCCTTTGAGGTTTACTCAAATAAGAAAAACAAAATCCTCTTTTTAAGGCTTGCTGTATTGTAGACACCGTGTTATTCAAACATCTAGACCATCCCTGGTAGTTGATACAGATAGTATGAAGTTCCAGTATTTACTTTCATAAAAGACAGTCCTACACTTGCAGTGTATTTGTGTATGCACATGCTGATAAAAAAAGATTAAAACCCCACCAGCAGGCAGAATGCACCATCTCTGCTATGTTTACCTTTTTCTAATCCTGCTGTACCACAGGTTAAAAAGGTACAGAGTGCAGGTTAGGGTTCACTTCCATGACTGACAGAACCAGTCCAGTGTTGTGCAGAAACAAGTTTGACACCGCTTTTGCAAAGTTTGCCAAAGGCAATTCTCAATGCCAAATTTTTCCACTAAATCATTTCTGAACTCGACTGCTTTCTCCGAAACAATGGCAAAACTCAGGAGTTCTAGAAAAGATCCTACATTTAAGTTATTTATGCCTGTACAGCTGTACGCTAAAGTTCAAAGGGATAGCGGTTCACAGCTTAGATGCATGTCGTACTTTTCCTTAGCCGTCCTGTCGTGGTTTCAGGTTGCAGAGAGAGGGAGACACAGTAGGGTGGGATTTGTGAAGAGGCTAAGGGACTTTTGTTTCCCCCATAACACTCCCACCCAAGCTTTAAGTGCTTAATAAAATAGGCATTCAAGTAAAACATATCAGTTAACACATTCCAAAAGCCCCTCACAGGTGTACTTTTAAGCAATGAGTGCTGCAGCCACACTACGTACGCTGCTACTCAGTGTTTTTGCTTTTCGCAAAAACACTGAATGATCAGGCTTTCTGATCGTATTTGCCTTCTACTTGACATTAAAACAATGAAGTGATCTTCTGTAAAGTAAAAAGGAGTCTTTGTCCCCAGTTAGTTGTTGTAACAGCCCGGATAAGAAAAACAGGAAGTTTGTGGCCAAGGTTGGGTCTTTTAGGAGGAGGAGTAGGAGGAGGAGGAAGAGAGTGGCACACCAGATGTGGAATCCCAGAGCTGTAAACATGTACGGTATGTGAGGGTGTGTGCTCGACACAGCACAACAGGCAGATAGGTATGTTCTGTAGCAGTGTTGTAAAATACAAACTGACAGCCCTCATGTCAGGACTTGTTCTGATTACGCATGAAGGAAGACAACAGAATGAAAAACAGCAGAGGAGGCAGGCGAAAGTATATTTGAGAAAGGAACGGCGTAATGTTCTGTAACAAATAGTTTAATCTTATGAAAACAGACTGTGTTTAGGATGTCAAGGCAGTGGGTGTGGATGTCTCACCTTGTTTAGAGAAACCGTAGCTGATTCAGGGGAGACGGCGGTTTCACTTTAGCTAAACAAATTTGTGATAAAGATAGCTGGTAAGGCGATACCAATAGAAATCTATTCCTATATTTTGGTTTAAGGGATCAAAAACCACATCAATGGCTTTTTTTGCACAATTCATAATTTCCTACTACATGTCTAATTATTTTAGAAGAGTGAGATGGTGAAATGTTTATGGAATTACCCTGGGCAGGTTTTATTTCAGTGTATTCAAAATATTGTAGCGCTTTCATCTTGTACTGTGTGTCATACATTCTCTTAAATTTCTTATTTCTCTTAATTTTCGAAAAAATAAGAGAAGTCAACTCCAGATGCACAAAATGTTCGTAACCATCCAAATCTGCCCTTACCCAGGTGTGCTGAATGATCAAGCCGACTCAAACATAATTTTTTATTAGCATAGGTAACGGCCCCCTAAACACTATATAAGAGCAGATGTTGTGCCGTGTGCAAATGCTCTGGCACATGCCCAAGAATTGGAGAGATGCCACCGAACAGGCTGTAAAAAGAAAAACCTTAGCAGTTGTGAAATCGACGTACTGTTAAACTTAAAGTAAACATGCGATTTTCCAGTAGAAACCCATCTTAAACATAATAATATATATAGAATATAATTTAAATTTGATTATGATATTCATGCATTTTTTTTTATGTTCCTCAAATTATTTTTTTCCTAGCGTTGAACAAACAATTTGAATTTGAAAAATGTTTTCGACCACCACTCGTGAAATTAAGAACACAAAATTAGAAAAAATCCTGGATACGAACAGAAATAAGGACATTTCTTTGTATATTGCTTGCTGCATGAGTCTCAATGTCAACAGCATAAGATACATTCATTATTATTATTTATTTATGCATTTGGCAGATGTTTTTTGTCCATAGTAACATCCAATTTATTCTTAAAGCGATTGAGTTCAAGGTGGTGTTCTATCATCCGTTTTGAGGTAACATTCAGTACGTTTACATGCACACCAATATTCCACTATTATTCCGAATATGACAATATTCCAAATTTGATACAGGTCATGTAAACAGCATATTCCGGTTGGATATTCTGAATAAGGCTTTTTTTCCAAATATAGCATTTTCTGATTAAGATGTGGGATATTCCGGTATTATTCGGGTTTTAGAAGCATTGTTTGGACATGTATACAGCACATTTGGAATATGCGTCTCAATCGGGGTTTTCACCGCAGGTTTATGGTCAGCTCTGTGCGTTGCTATGGTTTCTGTACACAAACCAACCAGCCAACAGTTTGCAAGGCTGAAGACCCGATAAGAAGGAGAAACACAGCTACTTTTAAACATTATCAAAGACTTAGATAGCAACCGGTTTTTGGATATGCGCTATCGCTACGCCGACCTTTTCAAGAAGCTGGCGACAGAGAGCTGGGTGTTATCAGCGTAGCAATGGTAAGAAAAACCATGTGAATGGATAATCAGAGGGAGGGAGGTGGTGTATATTGAGAAGACAAGGGGACCAAGCACAGATCCTTGCGGTACCCCAGTGGAAAGTAAGATGCCTGGTTCAGATATGGTGGACAAGATGATTTGGTGGTTCAGTGTGGCTGAGGCTGCCAACAGAAAGATCCTGCAAGATGAGACCTCAGGGTTTCTATTACTGACCGCAGTAACTTCTAACTAGATTATTCTGACAGAGGAAACCTGAGACTGAGACGTGATGTAGAACTTTACATAGGAAAGGTAGCAGTGAGACCAGCCTGAAGATGGGTTTAGGATTGGCTTTTTCAAAAATATTGCCCAACTGCTGTTGGAGAGTAAATAAAAATACAATACATTTTGACCACAGCTGATTGCATGGTATTCAAATTAGGAATGGTTTTTATAGAGGGGATAATTTGGGTGAATTTCCATCTGTCGTAAATTAGAAAGCCTGTCTCACCTCCTCGCCCAGATGCTCGAGCAGAAAGCATGATTGGTGGAAAGCGCAGCTGTAGTAGTAGTATTTTTTGGAAGTATCCAGGTTTCAGTGTGCCAAAGTGTATAATATGTGACTGGATAGCAAAGACAGGGATTAAATCAGCTTCATCGACAGCGGATTGGCAGTTCCACAGACTTATTTAACAAAATATTCTGGAATAACACCTTTTATGGATCTTAAGGCCCCCAGGTGCTTGTTAGAGAATTATTCATGTTCAGATCAGACAGGTTTAAACTTATGTTTAACACTCCCTAAAGTGCTTATAATACACTAATGGCTTTGAGATGCTTTGGTAATGTTGCACGGGCCTCTGCAACTGCTTCTAGAAACAATATTGTATAGTCATGTGTTTGCTCACTCACGTGTTTTATGTGAGCTTCAAAGGCCCACATTCAATCCGAAACCCCTTGAGTTAATGAACTAATGAAATCTAATGAGGCGTGCTGGGCAACTCTTTTGTGGTGCAGCAAACGCAGAAATTAATTTGCTTTTGTTCATTTTGTGTCCAGCTTTGCTTTGTGGTGTTTTGGACTCCTAACATATCAGAGAAGATCCTGGTTGATGTCATTGGAGTGGAGTATGCTTTCGCTGAGCTGTGTGTGGTCCCGCTCAAAATTTTCTCCTTTTTTCCCGTGCCAGGTAAGACACTAGATTACATGTTTCAGCTGCATTTTCCTTCCTGCCGTGGCTTTAGCCGGGGCGTAGCTCGGACCAGTGGGGTGATGTTTCCACTTTGTGTGTTTGCAGTGACGGTTCGGGCTCATTTGACTGGATGGCTCATGACCCTGAAAAAGACCTTTGTGCTGGCCCCCAGCTCGGTTCTCCGCATCATTGTCCTCATCACCAGTCTAGTTGTGCTGCCTTATATGGGGTAAGTCAACACTTCAGAGAACGTCAGGGTCACAAAGGTCAGCACTGTGACTCAGGCTTACTGTGTTATTTCATATGGTATTGTGCGTTATTCTGGTAAAATGTTCTTCTTTCTTTTTTCCCCTGACAAGATCAAACAGGAGAATGATTTACTTCCACACTTCTAAAATAATCCTTTGTATTTCAGGGTTCACGGGGCCACACTCGGGGTTGGTTCCCTCCTGGCCGGCTTCATAGGAGAGTCGACAATGGTTGCCATAGCAGCATGCTATGTTTATCGACAACAGGTGAGCACACTTGGGTTGAGATCACTGCAAACATGAGTACACACCTTATTCTGTGCTTTCTGCAAAACCCATCAGCAACCATGTTTAACCAGGCGTGTCCTTCACTCCTTCATTATTATGGCTATCCTGTTTAGTTTGAATAGTGATGTAACTGCTGAAACCAAAATGAATACATGCAAGAAAAAATTTAAAACCTTCCATTTAGGACAACTATAATCTACAGTAAGCAGTATGGGTGTGGATGTACTGAGTGTAAAAAACTGGGACAATAACAATCAAATTAGTGAGTCAGCGTTGAAGTGAAAAGTTTGACTACAAAAAAATTTTTCACAAAAAGGTGGAGGATGGGACCTGGAGGTTGTGCCAAACAAATGAAATTGATAACAACTAAGCCTAACTCATCTCATCTCAAAACCTAGCCTGCTTATCTAACAAAGGTGCTTCACAAATGCATGTACAGGGGTGACACTGACCACTAGACCTGGTGTATCTAGGCCAAGTTCAACTGAGTAAAAAATGTACAGGGTACCCCCCAACTAACTTACAGTCCTCAACCTCACACCTCTTTTTTTTTTTACCATGTTCAAAGTTTCACCACAAAGCAACCTAAGCTCAGGCAGCAGGAAGATCAGACAGAGTGAACTCCTCAGGTGCGCTGTTTTGATTGAGGGCCCCGAATGTTAATTGGCCTGGGGCCCATTTCAGGAAGGAGGTTTAACAAACTCTGAGTCTAACCCTGATCTCTGAGTTGATTTACCCTGAGATGGGAAACTGAGTTTTCGGTTCCAGAACGGCTGATTTGAGTTTTTGAGAGGTTCAATCAACAGAGTAGGTTCACTCAGAGTTAAGCGCGTGCACCACCACTAGAAAAAGGCAGCATGAATGGAGCCATAATACTACGATTCACCATGGTAACAACCACAAACAAACTGGTCAGCGGAAATACTCATGCACACATACAGCGATTTTGAACATGTATTTCATTAAAAAAGCAACACAGCGGCTGCTGCAAAAGAGAGAGAATTGGCGTGAGAGAAAATTGCTGCTGGAGTCAATGCGTAACCTCTAATATAGTGTATTAATTTCATATTTAATCATAATTATAATATTACTGGTGAAACGGTATTGAACCTCTAATCTATTTCATTTAGGTGCAATACTGCAGGCGAAAAAGTCCTAGGCCTACTAATCCCATTCTGAAGCTGCAGCACCATCATTAACAGAATTATAATTCATAATCTTTTATTTCAAAGGGTTTACATCATTCACCTGCAATACTGTGGAACTCCTTTTTAATGTCTCTTACTGGTTTGTGTCCAGGGAACACTACAAAAACGTTTAAAACACGTTTCAGAGCGAGTCACTGACGGTGCGCTTTGCTATACAGCGGCTTTACTAATATGCTCTGCATCGCCATGTAAAGAAAACTGCCGTTTGCAAAAAAAAAAAGTAATGTGACACAAATAATGTGCTGGGATGTAAGAGCATGTCCACGATGGGTGACGTTAGTGATATGAGGACGGATACGGTTATGTAGGCTACATAACTGAGACTGGGAAGAAAAACCATACCGCTCAAATGGGTAGGCTAGTATCTGGAAATGAAAATGCATCTATAGTCGGGGCCTCAATATCATCTCCCGACGTATGTTTAACTCCCTGCAAAGTAATACAGCTTCTTCATCAACGGGATCGTCGACAAAAGGAAATGCAACGTTTTGAGAAAAAAAAAACGTTTTATAGTCTGCCTAACACAGAATGTCACAATGACACAAAATGTGCCTGATACAAATTAATGAGGAAATGAAAGAGTGCTGTGTCAGAGGGAGGAGACTGAGAGAAACTCAAGGTTTATTGAAGAAAACCTGCTCCTGACCAGGTTAGGTTCACAGGCTCAGTTACCATAGTAACTGACTCTGAGGTTACCTCTCTTTCTGAAACAGAAAACCCAGTTTCCCTCATCTCAGGGTTAACAAACTCAGAGTTTTCACTAAACCTGCTTTCTGAAACGGACCCCTGCTCAAAACCTAAGGGAACAAATGACATGCATGACTGGGCTGCAAAGGTGGAAAACAATCGTCATTTTAGCACCTGGATGAAAAAAAACAGGGGAGGGGAAGAGAAAGAGAAGCAGGAGTGAAGACAAACGCATACAACAGGCATTTTGCCAGTGCCACCCTGTGTGGCATTTAACACCTAGTTTGAAAAGTACTGTAATCACAGTCAAGTCTTTCAAACTTTCAAATTTGTATTTCCAGTTTGTAATAAGTTAAGCGCTGATAACCAGAAGCATAAGAGGCTATTGGATTCAGGAGGCAATGCATGCCTCTAAATACTTCCATGTTCACGAGGAATGTATTACTCACCCAGGTATACTGTATTCTTCCATCATGAAGCCTCTTAAGTATTAGATTAGCACAATGGTTGTGCTGCAATTTCTGGCAATGCTAGTTCTTCTTTCCCAGTCACCTTTAAAAGATGCTGTGGTTTTTATTTTTGTGCCATCTCTGCAGAAAAATAATGAGATGTCCAATGAGCTGGTGGTGGAGGGCGAGGACTCTGCTCCGATGAGAGAGGTGTGCGCCAGGACTCAGATGGATGCCATCGAGGAGCTCCAGGAGGAGGAGGAGGAGGAACAGGAGTGAACTTTGACTGCAGGTGATGGTAAAGCCGACCTCCATGTGGAACTTTGCTGAAGAAGATACTGCCGAGTGTTACAGTGCTGGAGAGGAGAGAGGACCCGAGTATGGTTTGGTTTCAGAGGTTCTCCCATCAGACTAAACTTTGAATAAGAGTGACGAGGTCTTCTTCACGTCAACCTACACACCATTAAAACGCACACTGTAAAGAAAGCCATGCACCTCCAAGTGTTCATTCATCTGTGTAAATACCGTTTTGTCTTCCGACCTTTTCCTTAGTTTTTATAGTTGCATCATCGCATCAGCTGGTGTAATGACCACTTTCATGTGTTTACTGGTAAACAAGGGAAAACAACACAGGAGAACTTTTCCTCCTCAGCAGCAAGAATGAAACTGTCGAGTGGTAGTGGAGTTGCCAAAATACAGAGTTCATTATTTTATGTTATTTTATCAAGATTAGGCGGCAAAGGCCTTGCTTGAATTCAAATATAGAAATGTTGTGGGACTTGTTGGGTTGTGCAATCGTATTTTACATACAACGGTGTACAGATTGTTTTATATAGGTAATGCAATGTGTATATTTAATAGCCCAGAGGGGTCAGGAATCCCTCGTTATATCATTGCTTGTGTTACAGAATACAATTATGATTGTTCACTTTTCATGCAGTCTGGGAGTCCATCTACTTTTGTTTTGCCAAACATTTTCCTGGTAGTATTCAGGCTGTCGTACGTATTGTATATACTGTATAGGCATTCTTATTTGGCAAATAAATTGCTTTATTACTAACCCTCGTCTTTTGTTGACATTGGCTCAGGTCAGGTCCCTCAGACCCCACTGCTGTATGCGTAAAATTATAGTAATTGCAAAATCAACCATTTTTTCCCCTTGAAATACTTGTAAAAATATTGTGTCTCTTTGACAAAAACATAGTTTTGCACATTTGATGGTGACAAAATACAGAAATGACCATAAAGCATGTTATTACACCAAATAAGGAAATATTATATGGGCTATGCATGAACAAATTTCTTTTGTCTGTCAATGACTTTTTGGCAAACAAAACTAATGTACAGTATGTTATCCTACACAGTGACGTTACTTATAGGTTTATATACTATATATATTATAGACCTCTTACTAAAATAGTCCAGACAGACTTATTTTGGAGGGGTAGTGCTGCTAAAAAAAAAAGTACAGTCCACACCAATCACACATCAGAAAATCCATTGTATTCAACCATGTTTTACAGATGGAGTCTATGAGACCCCAAATAGACGTAATGTGTCATTTTCTGTATCTTCTGAAATGTCAGTTCTCATAAAATTTGGAAAAGCTACAACAAAAGAAAAGAGACTTTTAGAAAAATTGTACTTTCATTTTATCTAAAAGCCATCCAAAAATCTGACGGAGAAAGAACATTCCTGCAAATGGCATAATCAATGTTTTACTGTTAATGTACCACCTTAAACTGCTCTGGAATTAGGGCAAGAAAATTGCCTCTTATCACTAATAACTAACATTCATTCTTATTGTGCATTATTTCTAAGGCAACATGGAGGACCAAGCGAGCATTTACTACTGAATCCAGTCGCTGGTGGTTGGGACTGTTGCCAGTATTTGCAGCAACATTGGCATGTTTTTCCACTCAGAACAGCTTGGTTAAAGGCAACATCTTTTACACTTAGACACACACAGACACACACAGACACACACACACACACTTTCTTGACTAAATGAAACAGAATAAATTAATACACAAATTAAAGTGCCCAAATTCCAGTGTAAACACCAACCTTTATGTTGGCAGCTCCATTGTGTTTTGATCAGGATTTTAAAGAGAAAAATGTAAAACAAAAGGAGGTTGCTGAGAAAATCTGGGCATTTTTCCTCCCTGCCTTAAAGTCAAAATGACACCCTGCAAACTAATTAGGACTTAACTGAGATGACCCCGCAATATCAGATGCACATATATGTACATGTACTCAAATTGAAAACTCTGTATACAGTACAGTGTGTACAACAGTGTGTAAACCACATCTTGTACAGGGTCTCAAATCAGCATTTTTTTTTTTTTTTTTTTTTTTTTTTTTTTAAAAAAAGGAATAGTTTGACATTTTGGGAAATATGCTTTTTTGCTTTCTTGCCGTGAGTTAGATCGATTCGACTCTGAAGTCTAAATATGAAGCTACAGCAAGCACCCGGTTAGCTTAGCTTAGCACAAAGACTGGAAACATTCCTTCAGACAGAGCCAGGTTAGCTCTTTCCCCGTTTTGCAGTCTTTGTGCTAAGTTAACCAGTGTCTCGTCTAACGCTCAGCAAGAAAGCAAATATCCCAAAATGTCAAACTATTCCTTCAATTGCTGTAAATCTATTCACCTTGATCGACCTGAGGAGTGTTTTGTGTGTATGGCAGGAGACTTCTCTGCAGTGGCAATCAACTCGAGTTGAGCTGCTTGTGTAGTTCTTCTGCAGCTTCTACAACTGGCACATTGTAGTGGCGGTCATCCTCTGTGACGAGGCACACGGATGGCCAGTCGTCCTTATGGTCGTCTGGGAAGTAGGTGATAAACTCCTCTGTGTCAGCCTTGTACAGTCTGTAAACTTGAATGGTGCACTGCAAGGCGTAGCCCAGCAGAAACATCTCCACCTGTACAAACGGCACAAAGCAGGGAGATAATTGCACGGTTACAGAGGAGGCCTGATCAAAATGCATACTTTTCAAAGAGCACAATGTTTAATCAGCTGTTCAAGCACATTATATGTATGGGTGGGGTTTCTTTATGAAAAGAGGGCCTGTGAAAGCTTTAATCAGAGTGAAAATAACAATTCACTCAGTGGCCTATCCTTCCTGAAGCCTCCTCATCCCTGAGGCTGATGAAGTAGAGAAATTACAGCTCAACATTACAAGTGCAGGCATGTTTTACTGTTCAGTTCTCAGATTATGAGGGTTACACGCTCCAATCCCATGACATCCAACAATAGTTGTTTCGTAAGTTACCAAGCGTGACAACAGTTTATTCAGCAGAAGTTTATTGCTGGATTCAAAAGGGAAGGAAAATCCCAGCAACTAGTTTCTAGCAAGTGTTGTTTACCATAAAAAAGGTTCACGTAAATGCTCCCTACCTGCTGGAAAACGACTCTATGTAGCCAGTACAACATGTCTTTAAAACGCCTGTTTAAGTGAGTCTGTGGTTGGCTGGTCAACAAATAAAAAGCAGCCCAGGGTTTCTCCTACCTGCTCCAGCCCGGCGCTGAGGCCCACGTGGCTGAGGTGGTTGGAGAGGAAGGAGCGCGGGCAGTCAGATGAGTCCCGAGCAAACAGCAGCCAGCAGAAGAGCGGGATGTCTCTGCCGCCCAGCATGCAGCTGTGCAGCTCCACCGCTCTGCCCAGCATCAGCAGCTTGAGCGCCTCCAGCAGCCCCAGCTCCTCTTCTCCTCCCTGAAACACTCGCTCGCAAAGCTGCTGCCGCTCCACAGCGGAGGAGCAGTCCACTGCTGCCTGCCACTGGAAACAAATCAATGAAATGAATCAATAACTATTTTGACGAGCACGTAATCATTGAAGTCATTTATCAAGTATAAATTGCTAACATTTGCTGCAGTTTTCTGTTTGCTTTCACTTTAAACTGTTATTTTCAGACAGTCCTTACTGAAGGGCTATTGGATTTCCATTTTCCCCATTCTTTGCATATACAGTGTCTTCAGGAAGTAGTCAGACCCCTTCATTTTTTGCACTTTATTGTGCGGTAATGTGATTTTAAATGGAAAAAAATTATAATTTTTGCCCATTAATCTACACCGAAAAAGACAAAGTGAAAACCTTATTTTTTAGACATTTTTGCAAATGTATTAAAAATAAAAAGCTGAAATCTCATCGACCCGTTGTTGTGAACTTTAAATCGTGGTCAGGTGCATCCTGTCTAGAGTGTCTAGAACTTGATTGGAGTCGAGCTGTGGTAAACTGAATAGATTGGAGATCATTTAGAAAGGCACACACCTGTGTATATACGGCCCCAGGATTCACACTGCATGTCAGGGCAAAATAATCCATTTAAAATGACATCTACAACACAAAGTGTTAAAAAAGTGAAGGGGTCTGAATACTTTCTGAAACCACTGTTAGTGCATATAAAATAATATTTGTGGAACCAGCACAAGCCAGAGTAACACAACACAGAGTATATTCCACGTGCAATTGTATAGAATCCATAATGTCGGACACCAAACCAGCACACAGATACCTCTCATGAAGCAAAAGAGGTCTGACTTTTAAAAAAAAAAAAAAAAAAAAAACGTGTGCAGTAAACACCAGAATTCCTCACAAGGTACCAGTGGCAGTGACTCACTATAAATCCTGCTTAGGGCCTTATACGGTTATAGTAAAGAGGCACTGTGGTTTTAACAGTTGAAACAACAGTTTATTTGAGGCTGATCATGGATCATCTATCCCTCGAAATCCTTTAGAGCATTACTAGGCTGTGTGCTAAATGACACAAAAGACAGAGCAGTGCAGCATTTAGAAGACTACCTCCATTTACATATGGTACCAATTACATCTAAAAGCTCTGTGGATGAATATCAATACCCTCAGTGTCCACTGATGGCATACAAATAGTGCTGTGGTTTACTTGCTCTGTCTTTGAAATACTTTCTCACTGTATGCATGTTTCTGAACAGATTTGCAACCAGTACCGTATTTCGAAGAAGCTCCATGTAGCCTTTCAGCTGCACGGTGGCATCTCCTGTCCCATCTCCCTGCAGGCATTCTCCACGAAATGTCCACTGACTTATCAGACCTTCCTGAGCCTCAAGTTGCTTCAGAAGCTGTAATTAAAATGCTAAGATGAGATTTCAGCTGTGTTCAAATGAGCTGAAGCACTGGCAGTATTAAAACATAAACATTAAAAAAAGGTTATCAGACTTGGATTTTTGTTTTGTGGCTTTTCTGTATTTTTTGTGCTGTAATGGTCATGTGTAATTACCAGTTTGCAAAACCCCAGCCCTGAACAGCGAAAACGTAGCTAGGCATGACAGGGCTGTCGAGCTAATGTTCAAGAGCCGTTTAAAGAGTTTGGAGGATGATGTCCTTTTTGAAGTCTTTCCACAACCAAAAACACAACAGCAAACGTGTAAGGAATTAATTAAACATTGTGTTAATTGGCTCTAAGGGAAGCTGAATTCTTACCCTGGCTAACTAGCTTACTACCTACTGTACTGTTTATTTTTGCCTGGGACATAAGTCTGTCTTTTAACACAATATATTGTCAATGTATTTAGTCATCAGGACTCTCACTGTAAAGTCAACTAGAAACAAAGTCAACAATAGACCACGTATTTAAATCATAGGGCTAGCTAGCTGACGTTAGCTTTATTGACTTACACTACCTAACTGCTATGGGTGTCCGGAAACGGAAAGCTTGACATGCATAGCAACATTAACTAAGGGGCATGGGCCTTAGCCAACAGTCAACTGATATCATCTCGTTACCATATTATTGTCCTCCTGCAGCCATGCAGGCAGCTGGGTGCTGTGGGAGAGCACCTGGAACAGCGTGGCTCTGAGGGCACAGTAGTTGTCCCCCCTGACTCTCCTCACGCTGCCAAACCTCTGGGACATCTCTTTATAACCCTGCAGCAGCAGTCCGGAACACAACAGGAAGTCTTTTAGCCAGTCACGAGAAAAACAACAACAACAAAAACTGACTTTAATGTGAAACATTACAGACACCGACCTTTCTAATGAGAACACTTTTGGCAGTATTTCCTTTCCACTCTCTCTCACTGTAAAACAGAATATCCACCGCCGGGGCCAAACTGCATCTGTCCTCCACCTTTACAACTGAGAAAGACCAAGGAAAGTAAGAGGAAATTATGGACAAAACAAAATGACCATTGTTTATATTTTACAAAACAAAAGTTGTTGTTTGAAATCTCTGATGCAATTTCAGTACATAGATGTGTGATTGTGTGTACTAACGCGTAGTTTCTGGTGACGCTGACAGCTCCTCAGCTCCTCTGTACAGGTCTTCTTCACTAAAAAGGAATAAGACACTTACTCTATAAGAATAATCCCTAATGCATAAGGCTGGCTTTTTCTTATTGTCAACAAGTCAAAAGACCAAAACCAACAACATTTTTGTGTATACAAAGCCTGATATATCTTAATTCTCTGTGCTGTAGAGGTCCATTGTGGTCCCAAAACTATTAAAAACACATCAATAATCCACACTGTTGCACTGGATGACGTGTTCCTTCATTTCAATGAACATGGGCACTGTTGTTTATTTTGAGTTAATCCCACAAACACCATCCTGCTGCTGTAAATACTCACTAGAGCACCAAATTGGTATTATTCCGCAGCTGAAAATAGTCCTCACTAAATACACTATTGACTCCTTTAAGAGTAACGTTTTCTAAAAACCATAGTGCTTACATATTTTAAGAAATGACTTGGCCTTTTAAAAAAAAGAAAAAATATATTGCATGTTTGTAGCCCATGTTTGAAGAGTTACGTCTCCAGTAGGAACAAATGAGCTGAGTGCCACAAGTGCGTAAATTGGTGGTTTTAGTCCTTTTATGGAATATGCTGACAATAAAAAATATATACAGAAAAACAACCTTATCCTTTTAACTCAAAACACAAACAAAAAAAATATTCTATTGCTATTCCCTAATCCTTTTCATGTTTTTCCAAACCATGACAATAAACACCAAAAGGTCTACATCATGTTTTTGTACAAATTACTTTGTGGCGTACCAGTATGCACGCACAGAAATTAAAACCAATATCACATTCACTTTTTTTAACGATGTCTCTGGGGATGAGGTGTAAGATCTTTCAAAGTTGAAGACTGAACACGTGGTACTGAGAGTCTACACTGCCACACCGTGTCCCACTTCAATTCATTTCAATTTTATTTATAGTATCAAATCATAACAAGAGTTATCTCAAGACACTTTACAGATAGAGTAGGTCTAGACTACACTCTATAATTTACAAAGACCCAAAAATTCCAGTAATTCCCCCAAGAGCAAGTATTTAGTGTGACTGTGGCGAGGAAACTAATGGAACTATGACTAGAAATAGTAGTTGTAGTAGTTCATTGCGTAGCAGGGCACTGCAGGGTGTTACAGGGTGGAGCAGGGCGTTACAGGGTGGAGCAGTGCACTGCAGGGCATAACATCCTGTTTCACAATTCCAAAATCATTATTTCACTCTGACTTAATCTTTCAATGGATAAAACCCCTAACACATAATGTGATGTTTACTCTATAAAGCCACTACAAAAAAAAAAGACCATTACAAACCTGCTCCCCAGGCCATCTTCAACAGAGTCTTCCTTCTCTGTGACAGGTATCTCATCAGCCTTTACATCGGTGGATGTGCTCCTTGCCAGCTGCTCCTTTTTTCCAGTTACCTCCTGAATCTCAGAATCTTTCCCAGCCAGAGCCTCGGCCTCCATGGGAGCCTTCTCCGCCTCCTTCCTAATCTCATCGTCGTCCTTCGCGTTGGGAACATCTCTATCTTTCTCCTGTCCTTTAGGCATCATTTCCTCTCCAATAACCTGTTCGATGTTCTCCAAGGAAGTGACCTCCTTTGAGCTCGTAGCTGTACAACCAAAATCTGGCTGTGCATCCTGATCAGACTTTGAGCTGGAGAGAATATACATATTTGGTTCTTTCCCTGCTTTATATGTATGAATCAAACATTTACTATTGATGTCAAACTCATATTATTGAAGTATTAAATGTGCCACCTAAAGGACATTGACTATCATGAAACATATTCAGTTATACATATATTGTGGAAAAAAAGAATATAAGAAAAAATGAGAAAGAACAGAAAAACAGGGATGTGCAACAGACAATCATTTTGCTAAATCAACCAGCTGTGGTGTGTATACGCCCCCTACTGGTCATAGGGAGGCTCTGGGGAAAAAAACTAGTACACAGTTTATGTAAACAAGCATCTTGTTTTGATATCACAAACTCTGAACCTACTGACCTCTGGCTGGCGTCTGCCGGGGCTGTGGGTTCTGGCTCCCTGACACAGTCGGCGGAGTCTCGTTCCTCACCACAGTGGTCGAGTCCCGCGGGCTCTGATTCAGGAGAAGACTCACAGACATCATGAATTTGTACGACTTCAGGACCGGCCTCCTTGCACACTGAAGAACTCCCTTTCTCTGAATCCTCTGTCACAGCACTAAACACAGAACGACAAAAAAAGATATTACGAAAAAGATATTGATTACAATATAGCAGGGACTCAGTCTGCTAATGCACACCACTCATTGTACAGGTTGTGTGATATGAATAGAATGTTTTATCACGGCATATTTTTATATTATAATTTCTGTTTTGCCCAGTGTATTTAATACTTGACAAATACAGGTACTTCGTCACACTGCTCATGGATTTTGCAACACTGCCCTCAATGGCCTAATACAACCATAGATATCAAGGTGTTAATGATTAAAGGGACGGTAAGCTTCGCTACAGAAAACAAGTGCAAAATAAACACCTATCGGCGTATGATATACCAGTTTACACTGGGTGACATAAAAATACTGTTCATTGTCCAGAAGACCTTCCAGTATAAATATACTCCATGGTATTTTTTGAGGTCATGAAATATCACATGATAGGTTGTCTGTCTAGTTCAGGTTAAACAAAAGAGTAAATATCGCTTCTCTGACTTGTTTTATTTGAACATGTTTAAGTGTTAAAGAGATAAAATTATCAAATAATTCACCAGAAAAAGAGAGGAAAGTCTGATAAAATATTCCTACTTTTTGGGTAGTAGAAATGTTTTTTCTGCTTTCCTATAACTTTTAAATCATTCCTCCAACGCCTCATACTCAACCTTATACATTACATTACATTAGCTGGCGCTTCTATCCAAAGCAAGAATCACGCGACTACTTAAAATGATCAAATAAGCTTGCTACCAAACTACCATATTTGGAAGCACTGGCAGGGTTTTTCCTGGCTCAGAATGGGCCAAGCACGGCAGTAAGCATGATCGGTCCGCTTACAGTAAATGAGTATTGAATATGTGTTACCCTATTTGACAGAAATGTATGCATTTTCCTGTTATTTCTGACAATTTGATAAACAAAGATGTATATTTTGCTTGAGTAAATAAAACCGCAATTCACAAAACTGGTTAAAAAAATGTGTAAATAAATCACCGGGAGTCTGGTACAGACTCTGGAGCTAAAACTGAGATTAGCTCTCATATTCAAGTTTATGTTCTGCTTGTTGAAAGGTTGTTTGGTAAATTGCTCTTAAACATATTTAGAGAGCATTTGAATTGCTATTTTTATTCTGAATTCTTGTCATTTTGGTGCTGGCGATTTTCCTAAGGGGCTGGCTAAAAAACCTCGTTGGGGGCGTGCCAAAAATTCCTCTATGCAGGAAAAACACTGCACTGGTCTATAGTTGTCAGATTTAGCATTTGCTTTACAGTATATATTTTTTTATTTAGACAAAATATGGAAATGCAAACTGAATGATATATGAGCAAAATGAATGTGAATGTATTGCTCAGCCCTAATTCCAATCCAATTCAACCTCATGGTATGTTGCATATTTCTACATCCAAAACAGCAACAGAAACTTTACAGTTTGACTTGCCATGTGACTCACCAGCTCGGAGACTCTTTGCCGTTCTCCTGACTGACCCCAGAGATGGACGACACCTGACAAGCTGCTGCAGTGAGCGGAGTATTTGGCACAGATAACACTTTGTTCTTTTGAGAAGACTCCCCTGATGGCACGGCTACAGCGTTTTCAATAGTGACTTTGGAGCCCGCTTCTTCATCGTTATCATGAGTAGTGTCCAACGTATTGTGCTCTCTTGTTGTGTTTGTCTCAGTATGGTTTTCAGGGCAAACAGCCCCTGCTGTTAGAGAGCTGCTGTCAGGGATTTTGCCCCGCGCTGAGGCTGGGTTTTCTTCTTCTGACGCCTCATTTCTAAAAGCCTCCCAAACAGCTGTGGTGTGTTCTTTCGAAGTGCACTGCGGGGGCTCAGCTTGTCCACTGAACGTAGGACGGTCATTCACATCTTTATCTTGTGCTCTGGTGGAGTTTTCTTTGAGTTTAGACTTTTTGCTGGAAGAAGGCGTTGCCGTTTGTAAGACCTCATTCTGCAAGGGCCCATTCTCTTGAACGTTATTAGGCTCCATCTCTGCAACCTCAGGACTCTGCTTCACCTGCACAGCCTCCTCCACCTTTATACTGGCCTCTTCAGGCACTTTCCTGAGTGACATAACACAGACAGGACAAGCAATGTCATACCATACAACAAAAATCCTTCAAACCCACACTTGTTGCAGCTTTGATATCTTGAGTATAACAGCCTTTTCGTGAACAGGAACAACCCAGAGTAGATATGTGATCCCAGATAACATTTTGCAGCACGATGTTTCAAGATTCTTTCTGCAATATAGGAAATCTGTAATCACTCATCTTTATGCATTACCTCTGCGCTAACCACTAGTGTGCGAAATGACAAAGAAGCCCTTTAAGACCTGGAAGTCCCCTAGCCCTATTTGAGACCACAGCAGCACTCCAAGTTGATTTGGTCACATAACACACCCTACACAAATCTTAGGGGGAAAACCTAAATGCTAACCAGCAGCGAGTCATATGTTTACAGGAAAATGTATGATCTCACTTTGTCTACTTCCTGTCCAAAAAGATAAAAAGTCGGTCCGAGTCAAAACCAACATTTAAATACAGACAGCACGCAAACTTATTTAACTCTCTCGAGATGGCACTAACCGATATATGAGGTCTTTTATTCCATCGGTTACTGGACTTATCAAACAAAATGTGGTTTGGTCTGTTAGCAGCTGTGGATGCAACAGACTGTCCTTCTGGCTTCTTTTTGTGGCAATTTTCTCAAAGTGGGTTTGGCGAGAAGTGACAATGCCAGCAGTGACAGTGTGTATTGTTTTGTATCAATTGATTTTATTCACTGCAGTATTGTTCTGTATTTGTTGGCTTCTGTCTGTGAGCAAAATTGCCCCTCTGGGACATTAAATGTTTACATCTCTGGGATCATGAAAATATCATAAATAATGATGATGTAACCCGCTACAGAATAACAGGTATAAAATAACTTTTTAAATTTTCCCGGTGAAGTTTGCATAAGTAAAAATGATGTCACCAAATCATATAGTGGCATACATAAATAATTAGGCTGGGGGGGGTCACCAAACACCAAAAAAGGGAGCTATTACTGCAATAGTTATCTCACCTGATGTCATCATCTTTTTCAGGACCACAGTTGCCCACCACAAGTGTTTCACCTGTAGACACCGTGGCCTTCGGGTCATCTTTCAGCAAACCACTTCTTTCCTCCGCACTGCCACAGGGACTCTCAGGGCGACAGCAACAGTTCCCCATCTGCTCGCTCCCTCTTCTTGGGAGATCAGACAGGTTGTAGGCTGAAAGGTGACCTCGTCCTAAACAACAACCAGCGACCGGATGAGTCGCTGAAGGATTTCAGGAGTCCATGATGATGAGGGTCAAGCTGCTGCTAAAGCCAGGAAGCAACCATGTTTATGTCTTGTTTGTTATACAGTTGATACCTAAAAGCACAATGTGCAACATCAATGAAAAGAAAACACTCCTCCCTGTGTAATATAACATGTTACAATGATTCATGTGACCCATCACATTCTGTAACTTGAATTTTTGCTATGTTGCCAACGCAACATTTTTTTCTAAATCACATACTGTATTATGATATTTGTCACCAACAATGGTGATAGAGTGGATACTCTCTCTGTATCTAAATATTATGTGGTCACATTTATTTGATTGACATCTACCAACATTTCTGACCCTATCTAAATACTAAGAGGTCACAATTTGTGGTAACACCTACTGAAATACAATATCTAAAACACGTTTGCAGTGGCATTATAACGGAAATTGTAATTCGGGTCACATAATTAGGTGTAACACCTGCTACTGTTAAGCATTTAGTATAAAATAAAAAAGCTTAAATCTTAACTAACGTTACACCCTGTTACACAAATTACACAAAAAACGTTACACTATGTCAATACAATAACGTTAAGGAAGTAACGACAATGACAGCACATTTCACACTGCACATTCAGCTGTCACTCCCATATTAACAATGACAAAAAAAACATACCTCGATTGAGTCAATTTAGAGACAAACTCCGAAAGCTTGCAACCATGTAGCGCATATTCCAGTTTCACTTTTGGTTAGCTGGAAAACAAGCTTAAGTTAGCTAGCCAGCTAGCTGAGGTAAACTTAAAATATAAACATGCGCTACTAAATACCGATCGCCGCTCATGAGAATCACTGCTACTGCTGCTGCGCTGGTTACCTTCTACAATCACTAAACCAGTATCGTTTAATGCGTTACATTTCATAAATAACGGGTATTTACTGGATTTTATGCGGAACATATGTCGGTACGGACCTCTAGCATAGCCGGAGCAGCAGGTCACGGCTCGGTCCGAGCGCATGACGTCATACTCATTTACGCCGGGTGTGCGTTTGCTGCGTTCGGGTGCTCCTCGGAAACTCGCAACTCCACGTTAACCCTGGCTTATTTTTGACATATTTAATATAATACTGAAACATTTAGTGGATTGGCCGTGTAGTCGAACAGTTAATTGACAATTCGATTATGCAAAGCAAACCAAGATGCGCTGTTTCCAGCTTGTCAAATTTGATGATTTGCTGCTTTTCTATGTTTTTAATGACTTTCAAATTTAATATATTTTTGGACTGCAGACAACACCAGCATTATAAAGACGTCACTTGATTAAAACAATATATATTTCTGAAAATATACATTAACATGAATCCAACATGTTATTAGCAAAGATAAACAGGTCTATTTGTGAAAAATAATATACATATTTTTTTAAATAACTCCTTTACAAAACATTGATGATAGGCTTACTGGCTTATAGGTAAGGTAGCCACTCACAGATACAGTTAAGCTTAAGTAACATTAAAACATGATATGAATACAATATATGAATATTTCAACAATTATTTTAATAGCTTAGTATTGTATATTGTATGCACCATAATGGGTCCTTGGTCAAAAAAACTTTGAAGACCCCTGGACTAAACAATTTATCAGTTAAAGAAAAATAACAGTAAGTAAATAACAGATAAATTGATAATGGGGACAGTCAGTTGCAGCCCTACGAAATGTAAATGCAGTATATTATTGGCTACAAAAGTTAAGGGAAAATGGCAAGGACATTGTGTGGTTTAAACTGGTCATTTTTTTGGTAAGAAAATGCTATGCATTACAGTATAGTATCATAAACATGTTTTCATTGTTTTTATTTAATGACTATAACAATTATTAATTTATTATTAATATCTGAGGTATTATTAGAGAGGGAAGAAAGTTGGCCACATTTGCGTTATTGAGAAAAGAGCAAACAAATACATAAACTAAACTATCTGAGAAAATGGACATTTCAGTGGGAATGTTTCATTAAAGTATCAAGGTTATAAGTTATCATTTGATTCTCAGTATGTGGTAGTTTTTTTATTTTATTTTTGGCATTAACCTAAGGTCTCGGTTTTGTGTGCACCTATCCACTTCTCACTACTGCTGCTTCTTTAATACCTATGACCGCAATTGTGCCCGAGACTTTTGCATCCCATGACAAAGAAAAATAAAAAAAAAAATAAAAAAAATCTGTTCATGAAACAAAATGAGACAGCATCATACGGCAACTGAAGCTTTACCCTATCAGTGGGTTTTCTAAACTCTGCCAATCTGATAATAGGAAAATATTAACAAATCTACCTTGTGGCTTTCTGTGGAAATGCTTTTGTTTATAGGAATTAAAGGATCCGTGCTTTGCAAAGGAACAAAACATTTCCTAGATATTTAAATAAATCAATGGCAATTCTTCATTACAAAAAAATATACATTGGCAATAATGTATAAGGGGTCAAATAAACATTTTATTTAGTTGGGCAACAAAATAGATGTGAGAACAGAAATGCAGTAAAAGAAAGAAAATCCATTTTCAAACATTCTTCAACCATCTTATACAAATTGTGAATGCTGAATTCTATTTTACATTATATACATCAAAAGCACTTCATTGCCGTGTGTAAGAAGTTTACACTAAAACTTGTTTCGTTTCATAGTTCATGTGCTAATCCAAATATTGTCCAAACCGCTGTAACTCTGATCTTCAAACACTACATGTTGTTTAGCTCCTGTATGTGACAGATCAGCTCCTGTGGCAGTCCGAGCTCCGACACTAGATCTATGCAGTGCTGCACCAGGTGGTTTAGGCTTTTACTTGTGCTGGAGGAGCAGTCGGTGGACCTAGAACAGAGCTTATGTTGCTGGCGAGGAATGTACGGGTCCATTTTTTCACCTTTCTTGCAGCAGTCTGTTTCCTTACATCCCTCTCCTCCACAGCAGCCTGGACCTGCCTGCTCGACCTCCAGATCCTCCATGCTGTCAGAGACGGAGCTCACGCTGGGAGGAGGATTCTCCAAAGCCCGCTTGATGCCTTCCATTATTGTGTCTTCATGCTGTGAAACCTGCTGCAGGAGGTCGGTCACAGAGGCTAGGATGGGGCTTTGCGGATGTTGGATCTGGCACCAACACAATATAGCACTATGACGTGAGACACAAAGAGGCAACAGTGTCGGATACAATGGCACAGAGAAGTGACTGGGACAGGCTTCAACTGGACAGAAAAGAGTCTTCAATAATGACCAGAACAAAAGAGGCTCATGAAGTTTCTGGGCAAAAAAAAAAAAAGAGACTGAAAGAGTTTTTTAAAAGAGTGGTTTTTAAAAGAGTAGCTAGAGGGGCAGGAAAAAAAGAAAGAAAAGAATACCTTTTTTTGTGGTTAATGTTAACTACTAACTAGACAACTACTACAGCAAAATATTTAATATTTTATATTAAATATATATTACATATATAGTATATTGAATTGCCTGTTTTCAATCCCTATCCTCCATTTAAAGGCTTTTATGGAGGAAAAACAAAAACACCCGCCATCAAGTATACATTTAATAAAAAGGTAAATGTTTCTGCTCACAAGAGAACATTTTTTTTTTTTTTTTTTAAATCATATCAATAATGTGATATGAGATATTGCTCAGGATTTCACTTAATTAAATATTGTGACATTGCCTAAATACAATTTCGTGAACTTACACTGTTCTTGCTGAATACGGCTGCGTATCAATACTTTATTTATGGTTCCGACCTAAGTGTCCAGAGCACAGAGGTTTGAAAACTGACCGAAAGCTGAGGTGGATTGGCAATAGAATAGACAAATCTCAAATGATACCACCGTTTTTGCCAAACATTAACAGAACTGTCAATGTTTGTACCTGCTTGACCTTATCACTCAATGCTCAAAAGCATATGGCTATACGCAAAAATATTGGCAGTGATGATACTTGACTCTTCACCCAAAATTAAGATTTAACTTACTTTCGACTTTTTAGAGGTATAAAGAAGTGAAAGTATCTAGTATTTCACAAGGAATATTGGGAAAAGTAAAAAAGTACACTTTTGTATAGGCCTATATAATTTCGCATACCCTTTGATCATAATGGGACCCGATTGGGACTCCATAGTTTGATCCACTGTCCTAACCCAACCTAAATCTTAAGATATCACATATATAGGATACATGATATGATGGTTTACCTTACAATTCCTTTGAGTCGGCCCGAAGCGACAGTCTGAGCTGCTCCTTCCCTGAAACCGAGGTTAAAGCCGGCCTGCAGCGATGCCTCCTCCCCGGCATCAGCTCCGTCTACAAACCCGTCCTGTCCATAACATCAGTCAGGAGAGGAAAAGGCTCACATTAACATGGCAAACTCAGCTTTACACCTCTGCTACACAACACTAATACAACAGGAATACAAAACAAACAGACAGACACACACACACACACACACACACACACACACACACACACACACACACACACACACACACACACACACACACACAGTTAAGCATTTTGAGTAAAAAGGGGCAAATACAACACGCTACGTTAGCTTTAACGTTAACGTTACCCTGATTCGCTTCTTCATGTTGGAGACCCACTCTCTACTCTGCAAACTAAGCTCGTCCGCATTCTCGTCAAACACATCTACGCTGTTCGAAACCGCTTTAACCCAAGACATGATTAGATTCAAATACAACTTGTTTTTAAACTTGAAATTGCTCGCAAACGAACAACACCGTGCGGCAGCAGCTAACTTTGTTACCTCTCAGCATCAGCATGAATGTAGCAGCAGATTTTACAGCTTCTTTAGTTTTCGCGGCGGACTACAAACCAACATTTAAGGCGCATGACGCCACCTACTGTACCGGAGTGTGTAACATCATGACTTTAAAACAGCCACTAATGAAATGATTAAAACAAAAAACATAAAGAAGTTATATTCTGGGTATTGAACCTGTTTCATTTAAATATTTAAATACAACACTTTTAACCTGTACTTGTTTCCCCCCTGTCTCTAACAGTCCTTTATATACCACCCTGTCCTTCAGTCTTTCTCTCTCTACACTCAACTTTATACAGCCTAGCAGCAAATGTTTAGAAGTTTCCTTGCAGTTACAAGTCTCACATTTATCTGCATTAAGTAGCCTACTGCATGTCTTAATCTTAACCTGGAAAAAACGGCATAGGCATATTCTTTCCATAGACTGTTCTTACCTGCTTCTGACCCTGACAGACTTTTACATTGTTATTCATCTGAAAATATATAGCCTATTACATATACATTTTATTGTCAATTTTTCTATTTTCTATTTATTCTTCTTGACATTTGCAATACTTGCTTTTTTGATCTTTTGTGTTCTCTCACTATGTGTATTGCTATGCAGCAAAACACAAAAGCAAATTCCTTGAATGTGAAAACCTTATAATAATTCTGATCTTTTTTTCCTGCTCCCATTCCAAAAATGTTTTGGTTTGGCATTGACAAATAGATCTTTTTAAAGCTTGAAAAAAAAAAAAAAAAATGTTATTGCAATATTTCTATTCTATATTTATGTTCTTGTCTTGCAAAACATCTCATTCTTACATTCTGATTAACATTAATTTAAATAATATCCAACATAACAAACATAGCCAATTCTATTTATCTCTTTTTAATTGCGTTTTAATAAACAGCACGTCCACTGCTGCAAATGGAAGTGTTTTCTTTTCTTACATATTTTCATACATTTTACAAAAATGAAAAATCCCTGTGAAATTTCAATGATAATTCAAATTGATTAATGACCTATTCCATTAGATGTCTTTTTTAAAGGCTCCACTTTATGACTACACTACTTAAATATGCAAATGAGATGTTTTTTCTTATTTTGACTTATCGTGTTCGTTGTTTGCTTGCCTGTTGTTTTTATTTTATTTTTTATTTTAGAGTGTACTTTTCCTTTAACGCACACTTCTTCTGTGGTGTCTATGACTAAACTGTGAGGCTGTGGTCCACGCTGCCATCTAACGACATTAAACGTCAGATGATAATATAGTGTTTTCTAACCTGCAGGGGGCGCTAGTGCCTCGCTGTAAAACCGAGGGTGGTCTACACAGAAAAGTGAAAGGACTCCAAACCATCAAACATCCTCAGGCATAAACTGTGTTTACAAATGATGCGAGAACAATGTAAACACTAAACATATACCTCGTTTTAAGTTTTAGTTTAGTTTTTAGTTTTGTCACCTTTCTAATTTTGTCTCCTCATGTTTCTTTTATTTCTGTCTTACAGTTTATATTTGTCATCCTAACGGCACGGTGACTATTTAATATTGTTTGTTTTGTTTTTAATCAAATAGAGACATAAACAATTAATACAATAAACACATGAAACACACATTATTTTCCATTTTAGGCTCCATTCTGTTTAGCTATGGATGCAAGAGTTTTTTCTACAGCAAAAACTCTAAAGTCATGATGCCAAGGAAAGTTTAAACAGGTTTAGATGAAACATGATAGATGTAGCATTGCTGTTCAGTGAAAAACATGTATCTGTAAAGGCTATTTGGTGATTTTTCATTACATTTTGCCTCAGACAAGTCTCCTAAAATGCCTGAAAACTCACTGAATCATCCAAAAAAAGAAGAAGCTTTTTCTTAAAGTTAATCACAAGGCTGTTTTTATTATTACATTCAAACACAGGAAGACATGATTATTTAATTAACGTATGTGTGACATGTGTATGTGCTGTATATGCCGATACGATTTATTTACATTTGCATTTAATACAGATCAAATAAAATCAGAAATCATGTTTCAGCTGTTCTTCCTGACTTAAGTAAGACATATTTAACTATGCTTTTGTGGAATAAAACAAGCCATAACAACATCATATTCATTAGAAAGAGATTTTTACACAATAAATCAAAAACCTATTCAGTGAGTTCCACACAAGGAGAATAATGCATATGTTTCCTTCAACATCTACAGCTGATATATAAGCAAAACATGCAATTTAACATTACTGACAAATAAATTCATCTTCTATGTTTTGGTCAGAAACATGTTGTCAGGGTGTCAGAAATCATGTCTGCTGTTGTTGTCATTTTCTTCTCCCATCAAACACTTAGTGCAAGGTTGTTCAAATCACTGTCCAGTGCATCTTCACAGTTTCCTGTTTAAGTTTTCAAACAAGAAAATGTCATCCGTCATGACAAACACATTATTCACTCATCAATAATGCATCTCACCTTCCCTTTTTCCCCTCACTATTGAGTATAGAGAGATGTTTCACTTTTGGATGTTCTCATTCTTGATGCTTTATGGAAAACACAAGAGAGAGCAGACACATGCCTTTAAGCTTGGTGGAAGACATTTGCAGCCGCCGGACAACAATGGCCTTGAGAATACTCCGAGGCCACCGTGGTGTTGTCTCCTGTTCTGGAAATGGAGGCCTCATTCACAGCAGCCACACCTTCAGTCCCCCTTGCTCAAAGAGTCAAAATAACAAACCGGGGCAATCACCTGACACATTTCCATCCAATTTCCACTGCAGAATGTGTTCATTTTCAGGCTAATGGCATGTCATTTTGCTGCAGCCTTTGGTCAAGAATTAATCCTGGAATCAAAACAGATTTTCCGGAGAGCAATCTTCCATCAAGTATTGATTTTTTTACACTCACGGAGCCTGTACTCCCTAATTTAACCTGACAGCCAGCAGCACAATGGACTGGGAGCACCTTGGCATCTCACAGAGGGAGCCCTCCTCCTCCTCCTCCTCCTCCTCCTCCTCCTCCTCCTTCTCTCCATGAAGTGAAAGAGAGATTGAGAAGGAGAAAAAAAGGGACTCCCTGATGTATAAAACAAAGAGCATTGCTTACAAAAAACACAAAGATAAAGCTTCTGATTCTCGGTTTTACCTCTAATTATGTTTTCTAGTATAGTGCAACTTGGGCAGGTAAGGCTGAGAGGGAAAAGGGGAGAGTGTTCTGGGGCCATCAGCTATCATTATGTGCCTGTTGACATCTCCCTGTCTTTGAGTGATTCTCATCGGTGATTTCCCCTGGCCATTTTCCGCAGATGCATGAAGAGGGGTTTCATCATGGCCCCATAAAAAGGGCCCAAAGTGTCCGTACAGACCCTCACTAATAAGAAAGCAAAGGTGTGTCCGACCATGTCTCTCCTCTCCCATCCACATCTGCTCTCTCGATGCCTTCAGATATACAATCATTTTCTCTCTTTTCTCTGTAAGTATACTATACTGTACGTATAGAGGTCAGTGGGATGAGAGGAAGATGGAGGGCAGGGCCGGTTATTTTCCTCTAGCTCTTAAAGCTGCGATGACCCATGAGCAGGAGAGTTGCACTTTGCCAAAGGGTTTTCCATGCACTGTTTACAAACTACCTGACAGGAGGGGAAACAATTTCAGTTTTCATCTGCTGCTTTTAGGCAAAATGTGGTGTGATGCTTCTAGTTGGTCATATTTTAGATTAAGTAGCACATTATTATACATTGGCATGGCCGTAACCATGGAGATTTAGAGAGGATGGACCTCTGAGTACAACCCCTGCATCATTTGGGTCATTTTGCCTCCTTTTTTGTGGTATTTTGCAGGTTTATCATAAACCTCTAACTCGCTGTTTAAATCCTTTCCAAAGCTTCTTGCCACAACAGATCCACAGACACACAAAATACTATAAAACAGGAATTGAAAACCTTTGCTGCTTATGACCCTTTACAAACAAAATGTCCACTGAGCTGCTCTATAGAGGCTTTATGAAGCTGAGAAAAAATGGAGTGAGAAAAGTTGCAGGCTGGTGGGCAAACTGCATAACAGATAGAAAGCTTGTAGTGCCTTCATTTTATGCATGTTTAGGCTTTAGAAACCAACATAAACACCTAGAAAATACTGCCTTTGGACAGTCTTCACTTGTTAACTATATGCGTTGCATTTATTTGATTAACCACAAATTTGTTTGGGAATAATTACCAATAACTCATATTATCAACCAAAAGGAAAGGCGGATACGTTGTGTCCTGATTTATTACCTGTCTTGGAGGCTATGTCAAAATGAACCTATTTTTAAAACAATTCATTTTTTAGAAATTCATTAATCAGAAATGGGGTCAATAGGGGCCCACAGTAAATATTTGCCACGGGGCCCCCACTAGCAGCCTGCCATTAGTGTGGATTTAAAACAAAAGATAACATATGATAAATTAATAATTGACTGAATCAATTAAATATGAAAAACAAAAAGAAAGTCCTGACTACGGTCCTGTGTAAAATGTATACAGGTGGGGTGGGAGCTTGTGAACCTTGTGTTTGACTTTATAAAAAAGCAAGGCCATCCCCAGCATTATTAATATTTTTCTGACCTTCTGCGCTCCTCCTAAGTGGAGAGTCAGGATTTATCTTAAAAGATTTATTTATTATAATTAAAGTTTCTTTTTAAGGACAAAACTCGAAACTTATATTTTCCAACCTGATGCATTTCAGGTCCAGGCCACAATCATTGAGCTACAGACTCTGCTGTAGACTGTAACTATGAAATACATTATGAAACCGTAAAAACTACACACTGATGAAGATTTGACGTTGGTTATTGGTGATCATTTTCGTTATGTCCTTGTGCTTCTCACTGTACGTTCAATGCGTTCAAAAGAAAGACATACAGTGTGCACTGTGTGCATGATACAAGGATGTGAACTTCATGCTGCATTCAAATATTTACAAAAGTACTAGAATCAAAATATACTTAAAGTACCAAAAGTAAAAGTACTCATTATGCAGAATGGCCCATTTTAGAATAATACATATTATGTTATTAGATTATAATTATTGATGCATTTATGTGTGTTCATCACTTTAATATTTGCAGCTGTTCAAGATGGAGCTACTGTTACTTCAATCTGCAAAGTAACGAGTACCTAACTACAACTGTCAAATAAATGTAGTGGAGTAAAAAGAACAATATTTGCCTCTGAAGTAGCAGAAAATGGAAATACTCAAGTAAAGTACCTCAAGAGTAGGCGTACAGAGCTTAAAAACCTATTTTCCATTCCTGGTATAGACCGTATGTGTAGGAGGCAGGTGGAAAGTAGGTGTGATTTCTGTCTCACCTGTGTGTTTCTGACACTTTTAGGAAAAGATTCCTGATGCACAGAAACACTAAGCGAGTTCGAAGCTGCTAGAAAACAGAGACATCACATCCTAAAGACACGCATTCAAAACCTGTGCTACTAGAAAGCTAAGTGGACTTTGAGCCAATGCAATCAGTTGTTCAAGTCAGACAGGTGTCTGTAAATTCCCCGGGCTATTAACTCCTCTACCTGCAAATACCTCACAGTGTGTCATTGCTAATAACGCTGAAGAAAAAAAAAACCCACAGAAACAACAGTGAAAGCAAAAGGGATCATATGCATGGCCAACCGCAATTGCATGTGAGGATTGGTAATTGCACCCCCAGAGGTATCTGGGTGTGCAGAGTAGCAAAGTGGGAGACGCCTGAGCAGCTCGGGCTTCACAGTCAGTGCACCAACATCTCAACCTTGAGGAGGAAGTGAAAACAAGAAGGTGGAGGAGCGGGAGTGTGAGGGATATACCGACAGTTCATTTACCCAGAACATCAGCCCACCGCGCATTGTCTGAAAGATAAGGAAAGTGAATGCTTCATGCCTGATGGAAAACAAAGGCAGCAATTTAAAACCATCTGCATCCAACACATGCACTCTCTCCCTCCACCTCTCTGTTTCTGTGTCCTGACTGATATTGAAACATAATCCATTTGGAGCGCCGACATGTCATAATATTTCTATCCGGCCTCCCTCTCCCACATTCAGGACCATTTCAGGTGGTTGCAGGTTGAACAGGAATGTTTTATTGCAACTAGTCAGACTGGAGTCTTCACTTTGATTTAGAAGAAAATATATATATAGAGAGAGAGATGGAGGGACACAAAGAAAAGCACTTAAAGTTCACTTTAAATCCTTCTTAAGGAGACCTCAGCTGCTCCTGCAGGTTCAGAAAATAACAATAAACCACAAGATTCAGAGCTCAAACTCTTCTTTACTGGATTTCTGTATTTACTAGAAACATCATACACAACAAAGGCTCACGTGTGAATCCTCAAACTACTGTATACTGCTCTTGGATCTCTGTGAAGAAAAGAAGAAGAAAATGTGGCTTGTCCACTCCTCTTTGAACAAAGCGCGAGTTTGATTCTGAGTTTGTCTCTGAGTAAAGCACTTTACCCAAAGCTTTCACTTCATTTCACTTCATCTTTACTAAATATCATACTTTACGTTCTGAGTTTGATGTTTACCTCCCATTATTATTACTAATGGCTTGTTTCATGTATGTCCTTCCTGAGAGGGATCCTTCCTCTGGGCTTTTCCTGCAGAGATTTCTTCCAGTTAAAGATTTTGTACGTTTTTCCTGATCCAAATCAGGGGTTTAAAGGTAGAGGGATTTCATGTTTATTTACTTGTTTCATGTTCCATCTGTTTTATGAGGAGTGCATAGCGTGGATCAATGCCACACCTCGCAGCATTTATAGCCTAATCTAGTTTGGAATACCGAGACTGTTTAACAATTTGATTGTGTTAAATTCATTTATAGCACAATTCAGCATAAAATGAGCTGAAATGATAAGGCAACACTTGTGTTATTCTTGAGGCCCCATTTCATAGTGGAGCCTCCAACTCTAGTTTTAACGCCTTTATTTCACTTTATATTGTGCTGACATGCTGTATATTGCCACATCCATTTGTTCTCATAGCATTATTTGAATTACCACCATCTAATTGCCACCCAATCAATCTGGTGCCTGGAGCCTTTGGGGCCCCAGCGCAGTTTCCTGCTTTGCCCAATTTGTAATTCAGTCACTGAGCACATGACAAGTGTGTTTATTTGGGCATTAATAGATACGTTTAATATATCTAATATGTCATAATTAAAATGTTAACATGCTGTTCTCTTAAAACCTGGCAGTGTGGGATCCTATCTTATGTTGTAAGACTATAAAGCTCTCTGAGACAAACTTGTGATTTTGGACTTTTATACATAAAAGTGACTTTACTGAATTAACATGTCATCTGTATGAAAAGTGGGTCATAAACTGTTGATTTGGATTATGTTGAAATATGTGGGGATTAAAACATCTTGACAGTGTTTGACTTGAGTGTGTCATTAGGTCCTCTGATAAGATGTCGATAACATGGTTCATCAATACTGAGAACTTTAATTCATGAAGTGGCTTTTTTACTCCTGTTTGTTTTAAGTGTCACCATGGAAAATGTCTTAAAATCTATTCAGGGTCAAGTATGAAGAAAGGAAGGAGATTTTTTAGGAATGGAATATACTTTCTTTTTTTAAGTTGTTAAATCTAGGATACTATAAAACTTGAAAACTTTTCATGCATCTTATCAGATTCACATCCAAGAAGGATTGATACAAAGCTCAAATCTTGACTGTTTCTCTATAATTTCCCACCAGGATTCCTTTTAACTGTGCTGTTACCCGCACTGTTACTGTTGCTGCAGACAGAGAATAAAAAGTAAACTTTTATCCGCTGCAAAATACAAACAGTTTGAGAAAACAGATATGGGTCAGGAGCTGCATCTGCACAATTACATTGTTAATGGGAAAGACGATGAAAATGGCGCGGATGGAAAACAAAAGAAGATCAAATAACTGACTGGAGCTGTGTACACCTCAGCCATCACCACTCAAAAATACATCCAATGTTTTGAAATGAAGTGGGGTGAGAGAGCTGAAAGGAAGACGAAAAAGCATCTTGAACATCAGTTTTCAGTCTAATGTTAATAATTTATGTTGTCTTGTGCTTTTTATTATTATTATTTATTTATTTACTGCTTTCTTTTCAGCAGCCTGCAGCCCGTTTTTCAAAGGCATCATGGACAGGGAAGCTGTATCAAACTTTTGAGTTTCGTTTCAAAAGGCTTTCTCCCCGTTTATTTATATATTTCTTCTTCTTTACACTTGTCTTGTTGTTATTTGGTGAGGCAAACACATGAAGCTTTGATGAGAAGCAAACCTGACATGTATTCTTCTCTACTGACCCCAAGGGAATTTAAATAAATAGCTAAATATTGTATGTACGGCTCTTTGTGTAGCCACCTCTCTCATTAAACACATCAAATAGTCAGTCCACTATTCAACAACAATAGGTTAAATGTCAAAAAACACCTTTAATGTGAAGGCGTGTACGGAAATGATTTAAGATGCACTTGACCATGACCTCTCAGAGAGAGAGAAAGTCAGGACAAGTTTGATTTTATTTGACATATTCAATCACTGTGTTTATGTGTGGAGTTGAAAAAGATGAAAAGAGAAGTCAGTGATGTTTGTTGAATATTTCTTGATGTTACTGAAACCTTTGAACTTTACAGCAAGCGGTAGCCTACCTGTGTTACATCTATCTATCTATCTATCTATCTATCTATCTATCTATCTATCTATATATATATATATATATATATATATATATATATATATATATATATATATATATATATATATATATATATATATATATTTATCTATCTCTCTATCTATCTATCTATCTATCTATCTATCTATCTATCTATCTGCCTTAATTTTATGAATAAATACATTTTATTTGAAATTTTTTTTACTTTTAGTTATGTTGAATTCAAAATGGGACTTCCAAGATTGTAACCAATGATAAGTTAATATACAATTTAATAAACATACATGTAATTTAGAGGCAGCTTAACCAAACCAAATCGCATGGGTTCCACTGGAGTCCAAAACTGAGATGTCAGTTACTGCTACTCTGCTATGCTAGTTTCAGTTAGCAAGAGTTTAGCTTGCTTTTTTTTTCTCCTTCATGATTTAGCTACTGTCTCATGTAGTTGAATAACAAACTGAATTGCCAACATTCAATTCAATGATAATTTAAATAGCCTATGTGATGTACAGGTAAAAGTGAGATGGCAGTTACTGCTAATCTGCTCAGCTAGTTAGCTTTAGCAGGAGTTTGGCTTTCCATCATGAGCTACTGCCTCATTTATGAGATTTAATTTCGCTATTGTCGCTAACGTCTATTGCTATCTCATTTAGTTATGTGGAATAACAAATTATACCAAATTTAAATCAATAATATAGATTCATCTACACGACAATACATTTCAATATGTTATTTAAAGGTGGTTTTATCACTCGAAATCACATGAATTCAATGGCAGTTATTGTTACTGCTACTCTGCTAAGTTAATTAGCTTTAGCAGGAGTTCAGCTGGGTTTTTCTCCATCATAATTGAATTTAGCTAATGATCAATACATCTTTTAAAAGATTCCACTGAAAACAGGACAAAAAGTTAATGTCAAACAATTGTTTATTACTAATTATGGTACAAATCAATGTGACAGACTTGAAGCTTTTTTTTGGGAAATACACAAAGTGCTGCTTAACTGACCAAACAGATATTGCTCTATAGATTAAGTACAGTTTTCAGTCTATAAAAAAAATGAAAACTAACCTCTGTAGGCTCTTCAGCTTTGGTTTTGAGTTCTTCGACTATTAACAAAACGTCAAACCAGTTTGTTTGTGTTGGTAAAATTTCACAAAAGCATTTAAAGGTGATTAACAAATCATCCTAATTGGGTTAAGAGTACAATTACTGTAATCTCCTTTTTCTACACGGGTCTACAGGTCTGTGAAAACTGAGAGGTGAACGTCACAACGAATGAGAAATAATGCAAAAAACAAAAACAAAAAAACTGATGACCAGAGAGTCACATGTGGCTCAGGAAACCACTTCACAAAAACAAAACAATCATGTGTTACATTATAATAAATAAAACACAAGCCTCTCCCTCCAAATTGAAGGTGAACATTGACACACAGTGCAGAGTAACCATCTGTCTTTTCTACTGACCTGCTGCTGCTTGTATGGCGTTTGTATGATTCTTACAAGAACAATACTGAGGTAAACCTTGGATGGACTACTGTACGTACATTTCTACTCTTCAATTCTTTTATCTCTGTTTTTAAAGATTGTCAACAACATGAATCTATTTCTTTGTACAATGTGCATAACTATAGAGCTTTGGTCCAGCATTGAAAAGTTGAGCAAAGGCATAACTCCTTTCTGTGTATTCTTTTTTATTTTATTTTAAGGTTTTGGTTACAGCTTTATTGATAAGCCTCAGAACATATCCATATTCTACCTGCAGGAGCCTGCTGCTTTCTCAGAAGTTTGTCTTGTGGGTGGATGCAGACATGTTGGCCAAAGATTTGCCTGAATGATATATTGGAAGGAATATAAAAAAAAAAAAAAAAATTTGTAAAGTAGGTGTTGCTGTAGGCGTGAAAATTGCCTTGAATATATAATGAAAATTATATCTAAAGTCTCTGCGCACCAAAAGAAATGAGTCTATGGTTGCCTTTCCTGCAATTATTTCTTTTAAAACACAAGCATATAAAGCTTTTTTCACGTGTTTTCTAACATTTACAGAGTGAGTTTGTGTGCGTGTTTTCCAGTGAAGAAGAACACAGCAGTGCACAGGGGACTGAAAGACTGAGATAACCAATGTGACATGGAAGGACAGATATCAAGCAGACACATGATTCTGAATAAATTGCATCAAATTTCGCCTCACTTCAAATTAAGTTCACTCGTTCTGACATGTGACACTTATTCTCAACATTCACTTATTTTTTTTGTCTTTTCCTGTGAGGGGTTTCGTGAGAGCCACATATTTGTAGGAACGTTCTTTTACAAGGTAATACCATGTAAAATGAACAGTTTAGTACACAGTGATGAAGAGTTAATTGAAATACATTTTTTACCCCCAAAATAACCAGAAATGTATGAAATCTTGTAAGAGAATCTGTTGAAATTAACATTTTTAAAGCTTTTTTACGGTAGTAGAAATCAATTCATAGGTGCACAAAAAACACATTTCATTTAAAATGTTGATTGTAACATCTATAAACCTGTAAAACAACATTTATCTTTGCAGAAAACCACGTTTGAGTTGAAATATTCAGGTTATAAAAAACATGAACTGGAATGAGCTCAGTAGTTTGGTCAGTGGCAACAAACAGGCTTTAACCACACGTTTACTTTGTTTTAGGGCTTAATCAAAGGCTTTATTATGTAAAAGAATGTGTTATTTTCAGTGATGTTAGATGTTAATTTTGGGTTGCCTGGTGAAATCTATAAATCTATACAGCCAAGGCTGTAAATAATCCTACGTGTTTTGAGTTGAAGCATGCAGAAGCTAATTTGCTTAAAAGAAAATTCATCCAACACATTTTTTATATTGCAGTGATAAGTTATTACAGCATACTCTGTTGGAGCTGTTGACATGGTAGTGCTTTTTTGTTTGTTTTTTTGTTAAACTTGACCCACAGAGTAAAACACTTTAGAAAAATGGGGGCGAAAGCCGTGTGAACGAGCAAGGTAAAATCTTCACCAGTCCTTGAGCTGAAATGTATGTGTTCTTTGGCTATCAGGCTTTGGCAACAGAATGACACAGTAGTTCAAAACAAAGCTGCAGTAGACTTGACAGACACTGAAACCCCTCATCATTATCATCATCATCATGTGAAAGTCCTTAGTTTACACCCTCCATTCGTCCTTTGAAACAATCTCATGAGATTATTAATAAATACCTGTAAAAGTTGTACAAAGTTACACTGTGATTGAAAATATTTGCAGATGAAACACAAATCAGAGGCAAACAACATTATTATGCAATTGTTTAACAGCAAAGGTTAACTTTTTTTTGTCCAAAAGAGAAACTTTTTCAGCGTGATTCAAAGACAGCATTTTTCTGTTTTGTTTTTTTAAGATATTTACATACAAACAATGAAGAAAAAAGTAAGCGAGACAAAGATAAAATGTATACTCAAACTCACACATATAGCTTAGATTTGCCAGTACAAATGTAAAAATTTAGAGCACATTTACATTACAAAATTATTCTTAGTACTCCGATGCAACAGACTTTGGTAAATAGTGTTTTGATTTGGTATGATCTCTTTACTAAATCCTTCCTCGTGGGAACCAGAATTTGGGCGATAGTGTGGCCTGTAAGGCCAGAATCTAAAACTCTTTGAAACAGCACACCTTATGTTTTTACATAATACTCAGATATTAATCTCTTTTTCATGTTTTTGGTTTCGCCAAGGTCATTTACATTGGTGTGGTAATCACACTGACAACACATAGTTTTTGTTTGCAAACTCATGACTGTCCATCCAGGTGACTTGGGAACATTTTTCAGTTTTCATTTCAAGATGAGTTCATCCGCCTCGGTTGTTTTTAATGGCTGCCTCTTTTCAACTCCTCTGTTTTGCCGTAGGGCTCGTTCATTTCGGGAGCTCCTCTAGAGAATCAGCGAGAGGGTCCATTGGTGCAGCCGGGCCGAGTTCGGGCTGTTTCAAACGCTTTATTGTGTTTTTCAAGGCTTGCCTCTTGTTGCAGAACCAGACACGCACCACCTCCCTGTCATAGTTCAGTTTCTCAGCTATTTCCGTCATTTCCTGTCCAGAGGGGTGTGTGTTCTTCTCAAAGTGGCTGTTGAGGATCTCGAGTGCCTGCGGGGTGAAAGAGGTCCTCCGCTTGCGTTTTTTAGAAGGCTCGCTGCCGATAAACTCAGTCAGGTTCTGCATGCCGGATCGGTGGCGGGCTTCAGCCTCGGCCATCCAGCGCTCCAGAACGGGCTTAATCTTCTGGGCGCTTTTAGGGGTGATGTCCAACTTCTCAAACCTGGCAGGATATAAAAGGCCAGGGTTCAGTTTGCCTGTCAGACTGTTACCTATAGTGTTCTCTTGGGCTTCCTGTGGTAGGAAAAAGTGGCTTCTCAGGATGGTGTGTCTGGGGAGAATTGAGAAAAAAGAATCTTACTTAGGTGCCCTGCCAGAACAAGGGATAAGCTGCCTGCCTTTTAGTCTCCTCAACCAGAATGCCACAGGGACTGAGACTACCATCCAGGTACACATCCGAGCCAAACTCTTATATTCTGCACCTGGAAACACCTCAGCTGCAGCAGCTGGAGGTGACGTTTGCCAGTAGCGTGTTAATTTTCTGGAGGAGGCTGTGCCTCTGTCCCAAATTGGCAATAGTGGAGCAAGGAGATTGCCAATGACTAAAATCAGGTCCAGTTGAACCAAAAACAAAGCAAACATCTAACTAAATACTGCACTTGAAAATCTCATAAATCAACAAAAAAAAAACAGGAATTACTCCAAAATATCCCATTTCTTTCCCTCAGGTGATAAAAAAAAAAAAATCCACTAATGCATGCAGTTAAATATGGCACCATCATTTATTTACAAAAATAATTTGAATTATTAATGAAAATGTACATTTAATACATTTTTCAAAATTTCCCTCATCCTTTAACAATGTCTCATTTTATATTTAATAAGAATACATTTGCACACTCTAATCCTGAAAGTTCCTGTAACTTTATGGCTGCATGACACATAATTCTGACTTTACATGTACTCTGAGCATTTTAGCAAGTCACAGTAAGAATGGAGAATGAAGCTTTTTATTAAAACACTGCTGGCATAGAATAAGATATGATGAAGATGGTAGTCTTATATTTGACGGTAAAACGATTCCTCCCATGTCTGTAATGTTTATGTTATTTGGAGGGTCATCCAGACTCACTGCGGGAAAGGAGACTACTTTATTTTGTTTTTTAATATTATAATTTACTGTTACTGACCAGAGCCTGACCAATAGTGTTTTTTCTTGAGATTGCTGTAATTTTTCTTTAAATTGAGAAGGCAAATCAATCTGACCGAAGAGAATCTGGAACTGCCTAATTTTGCAAAATGCCATCAAATATGAGACTTACCACTGGAGTGTACTGCAACACAATTGCAAATGAGATTCCTCTTAGATTACTTACTGATATTTTAAAGAATATTTGTGATTGTTGTAAAGGGTGTGTCTGTGTGAGATTCTTGTTGTCATGTTGGTGATCTTTTATATTTGCAATTTGTACTCTCTTGTCTCTCTCTCTCTGCGTTTTTAAGTATTTTTTTAAGGAAGTTCTGCTTTTATTTAATAGCAGACAATTTAGAAGGTGACAGGAAACGAAGGAAGAAAGAAGATTGATGACATGTAACAAAGCTGGACTGTAAATACATTGTCAGTGTCTAAGACCCCTAGGCCACCAGGATGCACCCTGAAGTTTCTTTTGCAAAAAATATCTAAGACAGACGTCCAGAATAAATAACTTTAAATTTAACCACAGATAATAAAATCTTTATTAAACATCAGATGACTATTAGCAAAGGGAGATTTATTATATAAGATGCTCTTTAAGATCTGATTTTCAAACATTAACAAATAAATAAGCGCACATGAGTTAACTAAAAGTGTTTCCGGGACCAACATGAGTGTAACGTGTGTGAATGCTTTTAGTAAAACAACTCTTGAACTGACAGCAGCTCTGCCAGAGAGACAGCCAAGATCTACTCTGCTCTCGGTGGAACAAACAATGCACACAAGACATTTTTAATGGCGAGGTGAGCTGCTGCAGACAACAGTGAGGGGGAGATGACCGTGCGTGCATGAACTTCCCCTGCTTCTACACCTCGTTTGGTGCATTCCTCCTTGCCGACAGGCGGTATTATTTATAACCTCCTCCTAAACAGTGGAAAGAGGAGGGCTCCATACCGCGGGGAATACATTAGTAAATATGAGGAGTCACCAGAGACAGGACATTTCATGGATCAACAGGAACCGCAGATACTAAAATGAGTTGAGAGCTGCTCAGCTGGGGTATGCACGCCCTCGTCTAGTGCATCAGCACGAGGGAGAAATGGCCCTGAATGCACCTCTCTTCTTAAAAGTACCTCAGGAGGCTGCTTAGACATGCTGTATGTTTAGGCCTGAATAACAGATTGCCTGAAGGTTTACAGCCATCAATCAGAGTCTTTGAGAAGTACATGCTTAAAATGAGGGCTAGACGATACTACGACAACTAGCATTTTTTATATATGGTTTACTTCTTACAAGTTTGTATTGTTTAATGACAGTATGACCAGTTTAAGACACTGCACTGCTGCTTCTTATAGCTATTGTCTGTTTATAGACATTTATTGAAAACTGTCAGGGAGGAATGGGTCATATATAACAATATTAAATATGCCCTTGTGATATATAATCCATTTGAATCTGTAAGAGATTCATAACATCAGTAGGTTTATTGTCTAGCTCTACTTAGGGCTACTGATAAAATATATATGATTATGTTTTTATAAGCTGGTCATGTTTATTTAGATTGAGTCAAATGTGTCTTTTGAAAGATTTAACTAATGAGGACAGTAATCCTAGTGTTTATAATGGTGAATTAAATTATCAGCAGTGTGACAGCACATATTAGGGCTATAGTTATCAATGTTTTCTATCTTAAAATGTATGACGTGTGGCAGTTTTTAGATTTTTCATATTCATAGTAGCTAAACCAAGCCACATTTGAGCCATATGGGGACACACTGGCACATCATTGGTTTGATGATGCCCTCTTGTAATGCCTGTGCCTGTTTAGATAAACTAATAAAGCGCCTGGAAACACTGAGCAATGGAAGGAGACAAGATGGAAGCATCTGTCAGTGTCTGTTCACTGTCTGGGTTCAGAGCCGGAGCCCCAGAGCTACCGTGACGTCCCGTTCCTCCTCAAACTTCATGTCTGTGTTGATGTTAACTAAACTAAAGCACGTGAAGTTTGCCCCTCTACTTAAAACATCAGGATGTCATGTCCAATGTCATACAAACAAAAAATTGTCTTAACGGCATGAATAACAGCCCACAGAGTGCTTATTTTTGAAGCTAATGGCTTTTAATGTATGTTATAAATATTTGAATTATGCTTGGCTGTAAATATTTCATGTGTGATTTCAAGACTTTAAACATTAGTCAGAGATGGCTGGGCCTCATAAGATCCCCGGCCCCTGTACTGTTTCACATTTTATCGGCTATTTGATGTTGATGTGATGAAATTTTTAAAAGTGCGTGGCAGCGCCGTGTCACATAAATAGCACAGGTCATCAGCAAAGCACATGCAGAGGGACATTAAAATTAATACAGGAATGAGAGCTGGGAATGGAGGGAAATACTTGTCAAAAACTGATGCAAAACAGGTACAATTATGTAACATTTTGTGTTTTTAGGGCAAAGAAAAGTTGTCTAACATAGATATTCATTAATAACATTTTAGAAAAGACATTTAACATGAACTTCCATTTAGCAACTTTTTATTTAATCTTACACTTAAAAAAGTGTTTTTGCATTGTAGAATAATATATTTTACTAGTTAATTCTCTTGAAAAAAAGTAATATTTGGGCATGATGTAGCCCAAATATTCTGACTTGAAAGGGAAATGTGGCTCATTTGGTGTCTTCATGCTAAATGTTAAGTCAAGTGGAAAAACAGGAGGGATGAAACACTGATTGTCTGATTGTCTCATGAATATATAATGCACCATTTACGACTAAACTGTCCTGTTGGCAGCAGTAAAACATGGCAATCTTATTAACAGATCATCGCCGTCAAGCTCTCTCATGTTCAGGCGGAGCAGCCGGCATCGGGCCTTAGTAATTATTAAATGCTTTAAGTGCTTCGTGTAATACTTGTGTATGTATTTTGCATAAGTAACGCGCGGCTGTCATGTCAGCGGGTGAAAGGGAAGGGAGAAGCAGAAGGGTAAGTACAGTCTACAGATATGAGAGCTTCGTTTGCCAGGGTGGTGATAGTCAATTATGTATTTTAATATCTTAATGTCTGTTAAAACATGGAATGAAAAATAGATGGCAGTCATGAGCGCCAGAAAAGTCAGTGAGGCTGCACAACTTCATGTGCTTTCATTTGACAGAATTAGGACATATTGATCAGAAGAAAATTAACCATTTATTGTTGGACTTTTACCCTTTGTTTGTTCTTACCTGCAGATGGCAGACTGGCTGTACGCCGGCCCTTCGGCGGCGCTGAGTGCCTGGCCCACCTGAGTCTGTGTCAGGCCCAGGGACAGCCGGCGGATCTTGAATGCTTTGGCGAATTCACGAATCTCCTCCAGGTTGACCCCGTCCACCTCGCTGGGGGCGGTCTGCGGGTCTACAACACACCAAACACATCTCATTTTATTAGCCCTCTGCTCCTCCGTCGCTAACCTCATTTTCCAGAGTGAATGAAACAAACATCCAGATGTATGTGAGCATGATCGTCTGTAAATAACTTTGAAAAAAATAGCCCAGCGCAGGGTCAGAACTTATTTTTTCTGTCTGCCCTTCTCCTGTAAACTACAGTACATGTATCTGAGAAATGTTTGGAAGAATAAATTCATCTGAGGTGTGAATGCAGGCATGTCGTGGCTCTGACTTACAAGTGTAACTCTTAATGCCATAGTCAAAAGCATATGGACAAAACCACGACACAGAGCTTGATAATTCAATAGATGGAAAGATCCTGAGCAGATAGATACCGTTGGTCTTTTTCTTTGATCTCATCTGAATAAATACACATATATTCTAAAGCTAGCCCTCTCAAATAAACACAGAATGTATAAAGACATTATTTCATCCATCTGACCCTTTGTAAAGAGTTCAGGCCTTCCAACCTCCAGCAAGCCTCCCACACAAATATCCAGCTCCAGTCCAACAGAGAAAACTCTTTATAGAAAGGAATGCTGTTTGTGAATCTCTGTATTTGTGCAGATCTGAAGAAACTTCACTGAAGCATTTTGAAGAATTTCCCTGCTAATAAAAAGTGATTTCACATTGTACATCAATGTCAGGTGCCCCGGCATCCTGCTTACTAAAGCAAAGTTTGTGCCTCTGAATTATTCATCTTGGTCATTATCAATGAATTATTAAAGGAATCCTCCAAGCGTATTTAAGAAAAAATCTATGGGGCTGCCATCTCGTTGTGCCTCATAAGTGACGTGTAGCGTATGCGGCGTGCTCCAGACGTGTGAACACTTGGAAGATGAGGGACTGGAGACTCCGAGCTGACTAAATGGGAGGGATGAGCACTCACAGCTTCGGGTCCCATCATCTCCACATTGATGAGCATCTCCTCATCATTCCCAACAGAGTCTATCTACTCAGTGGTTTGAAAGACTAATGGCACTCTAGAGCAACTGGTCTAACCTCTGGATCCATATTTGTCTTTAGACATGAAGTCACCACCCAAACATGATTTTACATTTAAACTCTAACGAATGGCGGAGTAAAGCTCTCACAAAACAAACAGAGAAGTAAATACAATGTTTGAAAATACAAATTAAAAAAACAACTGAAACAATGAAGACAATCAATTTCCTGGCCTCCAGAACCTCCTTTTCTTCACAGCAATAATACACTAATAAGCTTAATAATTACAACAGGACAATAACACGTTCAACACTCAACTTATCTGCTGAAAAGGAAAATGAGAAAAAACACCTTCATAAAATGCTATTATGTGCCAGGAACACAATAAAATCAAGCTTTTGTCTCTGCCTGTCCTCTATTTAAGGTGAAAAACTATTTATTTTTCTTTTGCTGAAATGTTCATAATCCACCTGAACTAGACTAAATGATGATAAATGATGATGTTGTAGTTGTGATCCACAAGTTGAGAACAAGAAGTCCAGAAGTTAGAAATCTACACAGTCTTAAAAAATGTCTCTAGGAAAAGTAAATAACTAATGCTCTCCTGTCTGTTTTAGATCTTATTTACACCTGATCTGTATCTGGATACAGTATCTGCTCTTTGCATTTACGCCTGGTATCAATGACTAATTTCGTTATGTCAATCCTGACCGCACTGTGATTAGGTATCAATATGCAAATTCGTTAGGAAATGGGGTATGAGTGATGTAGTGGTCAATTTATGCTAAATGGGATGCTAGAAAACAGTTTGCATGCTCAGCTGACTTTCTCTCGATAAATATATTTATATAAAGTTAAAATAAAAAACAACCTCAAGACAAAAATACTGCTGACATTCTTCTTTCTGATTGACATTTTCCCATCTGATTATTTTTTAAATAACAGTAACAGACATTCTCAGCTTTTTAATCTGTTTCTGGCACTTTGCTTGTGGCCAGAGAATGCAATGACATTTCATCTTCTCTCCTTGGCAGACGACTCTGATTCTGTCATTGGATTTTCCTTTGTGTATGTATGCTGTAAGTGATATTGAGAGAAAGTGATATGGCTCGTACTCAGCATAAATTATTCATTCTATTTACCACAGAACTGAGCCACAATGATTTTGTGCAGAATCAAAAATGGTTTATAAGATATTTTCCAAGCTACAAGTAAACACAAACTAAACACGGTGTCTACAACAAGCTGATCAATGGCGACTTGTTTTTTATTAAATTCAGTGGCATTGTAGCTGCCTTTAAAATGAGTTTACATGGAGTTTAGGGGAATTGACTCTGACAAATGAAATTTATCTGAATAAAACAGAGTTTTTAAAGGCAATAGCTGCATGTTGACAGGCTGTGGACCAGTGATTTATAAGGCTCTGCCAAGGGCCCACGCATTGGGAGAATGAAACTTATGTTCATTAAACATAACGCACGCCACTTTGGATCATCTAATAAACCAAAGAATTGACAGTCAGGAAAAAATAAAAACAATCGTAGGAGGCGGGGATCAGTCAAAAGCTGTCCACACTGAGAGTAACGTAGATACTGTGAGGCCGGCATGTTGAATCTTTAAAGGGACAGTTCACCAAAGTTAGAAAAAGACATTTTTTAATATCTTAACCAATGCAGAGAGTTTTGGTTTTATTTGGCGAAGTTTTGAGATTTTTGCCCCCACCTCAATACAATGGAGGTAAATTAAATGTCATTGGTGGCACTCAAAACAAAAAGAAATTGCGTGTAAAAAAAATCAACAGCAACATTTCTTTCCAGAAATTGTCCCTGTGTCTGTTACTCTAATCCACAGAACATTATAATGTCATTTCTGTCTATATTTGATTGTCCTGGGTATTTTAAATTAACAAATAATAAAATCTCATTCTTGTCAAGATTTTATTTCATGCTTTATAGTCTTATTTTCTTAAAACAAAGTAAAAAAAAGGCCAGGACTGTAAGAATATTTGAACCAGTTTTCAATAAAAATAAACTTATTTCAAGAACTTACTAGAAATGAGTCCATATCTGTTCTAGCACCAAGAAAACTGTAACCTGATTTACATTTTTAGTTTTAAAGAGTAAGTCTGTGATGATATACATATTTTTTATTGTCAACTAATACCATGAAAATAACAAAACCATCAAGGATGAACACACACACACACACACACACACACACACACACACACACACACACACACACCCACACACACGCACACACACACACTGTAGTTTATTTTGAGTCAATACCACATACACTGTCCTGCTGCTATAAATATTTACTAGAGCACCAAGTGTATTAATCCACTGCTGAAAAAAGTTCCCAACAAAAACACTACTTTCTCCTGCTCAGATAATGTTTGCTAAAGCCTACAGTGCCCAGCTGTTTTGGGAAATGATTTAGCCTTTAAAAAAAAATAAAGTTTATATTTGTGACCCATTTGTTTTTAAAAAAACGTTTGCCTTTTCAGTAGAAACAAATAGGTTTGGGGCTGCATGGCTAGATATTACTGGATATTACTGTACATGAGAGAATATGTTTTGTTGTAATTTGGGTGACCTAACCCTTTAACATTCACTGTCATATGATACGATCATGAGTCAGTGGACTTGTATATATATACTATATACTATACTTGTATTTGAAGACATGTTGTGTTTTTGTGAGCTGTGTCGGACACTTACTGCTGACCAGCTGCCCCACGCTGAGAGCCGAGGAAGAGGAGGAGGTGGAGGAGGAGGAAGAGGCCTGGTGGAGAGGACTCTGTCTGTGGGGCATGTGGAGCAGGTTGGGCTGAGATGATGCGGGGCCTGTCTGACCCTGCTGAGCCTGAGGCAGCTGGACACACACAAACACACATACACATAGAGCTGATATAATATATTGACAGCTTGCAGCATGCATTCCCTTACCCACATCATCACAATAATAACCATTTGCAGTAATCATGTGATTATGGTAATTGGGCTATAATATTAAATCTAATCAGGCAATCAACAGCTATTAAATTAGCCACTTTGAAGCTGAATATAATGAGATTTACCTTGTACCTGATGATGAAGAAATGTTAATTACTGCCTGCAGTATTTAAACTGACAGAGCTGAATATAGTGTCAATAGTCTGCTCAATAGACTACAGCAGTAGTTTACTATTGCAGGAGACAGTGAGAGTCAACTCAGGTACAGTTTTACAAACGCTTCTTTGCAGAAATAAACTTGGTTATAAAAAAAAGACAACTGCTCATGACAATTAGTCTCTTTTCTTTTGTCATCAGACCTGTGAGGATGCTAATAATGGCAGCTTGAACCAGAAAATATAAGTCCCCATATCAAACATAATTCATGATCCACAAGCTACGTGCTCTGATGGCGAAAAAACTATGTATTTTCATGTTTTATGCACATTTGAATTGCTTTTACAAGATCAAGATGGTACGTCTACAATTTTAAAACGAAAAGCTGTCTCCGCCATAAGCTAGGCCGGCTTCTCCTCTCCTTCTTCACTATTAATTATTTTCTCTGTGGCATGTGTTTGTTTGGATGGTGGGGGGTGTCAACAGCGATGCACACACTGTCAGGACTGTTGACAGGCTTGGAGAATTATCTAGCTTCACTGGAAATATTCTAGACTTCAGGCTCTGACAACCGTAAATTATGCCCGTGAAACAATGTGTACATGCAGGCTTTGAAGTGGAGACAAAAGCATAAACATTATTACAAATGCATTAATTCATTCAAGAGTATGATCTGGTGTTTCGAGGAGCCACAATTAGGTGTCCATCTGCTGAGAGGTCATCCATTCTGCACTGTACAGGCCTTCAATGTGAACTTTTACCCTGTAATTCTGTGCTGACATCGTCATTATCAAGTCAATAACATTTTCATTGCTGTGTGCATGCATCTGACTCCACAATTGAACACTGTAAAGATCTTCAAGTTGGGAGGAGAACCTGTTTGAGAGTTTCTACACTTACGGTTTTAACTCAAATCTGGTGTACAAAAAAAGAAAGAACTTGTGTTTTATGCACCTTCCTTTAAATCAAAAAGTAAAACAAAATACTTCTTGCTCAGGTCAGAGAGGACAAATCACAAGGATTGTGGAGTGTGATTGAGGAAGGAGAGAGGGACGGAGAGGTGGAGAACAGAGGCACGAGTGTTTGAGCATGATGAAAAGTGTGTCTTTTGTTTTGTTTTTTAGTTTAGGCTCTGCAGGGGTGCAGCAGGCTCCCTGAGACTGAAAGCTTGGCTGACAAGTGCTTTCCAAACATGCACAGACACAAAGTGAAACATGCAATCACACCACACACACACACACACACACACACACACACACACACACACACACACACACACACACACACACACAAACACACGATAAACAATTGTACTGAAAGCTACAATTTTCAAAGTGGAATGATGCAAATGAGCGTTATGAGTGTTGAAGCAGGAAAAATATGAGGTGTTTAGCATAAAGCAGACCTGACTAGCAGTGCTGGAATATTGCTTTCATGAATAAACAGAGCTCTGGTCTGACTCCACTAGGTTTTGCTCATTCAAAAGTTTTAAAGTCAGCTCTTGATCATTGTTAAAACATCAGTATAAGTATATAATAAGCTGCTCTACAAGATATCTTCCTCTATATGTGTGTGTGTGTGTGTGTGTGTGTGTGTGTGTGTGTGTGCATCAGGGTGGATGTTACCTGCTGTCCAGGCTTGATTGGTGACAGCGTGATTCCCTGGGTGTTGATGACAGGCAGGATCTGATTGCCGATCACCGTGGCGATGATCTGGCCTTGAGCGTTGGTCAGAAGCTGAGGTGTAATTGGCTGTACCTGCAGTGCTGGGTTGCCACCCCCTGATTGGCTGGAGGGCCCTGCAGAGTTGGGCATCAGTGGGATTGTTCCAATTATCTACAAAGGGAGTAGAGAGGAGACAAAATCAGCTGGGCAGTTTTAAAAAGAAGATGGAGCAGAGAGGGTAAACGCTACTGGAAGTATCAGTCTTAATGATCTGCTGCTGGGAGTCTTTTTTGGGGGGCTTTTTACATGTGATTGAAAATTAAGCATGAGCCGGTAATTTAGCTGTGTTATGAGGTTAAGAAAAGCATGCAGTGTTTGACTTGGTCTGTGTGTGATTTTGAGAGAGAAACATGCACAAATGTCCACTGATCATCTGTCACTGAGGTGGTTTTACAGACTAGAGCAATTGAAGCCACAGCAGACAGCTGGGAGCGCACTGCAAAGGTCAGCACTGAATACCTGTGTGTGTGATGGTGCACACCACTGACTGTATTATCCATCACCAGGCCAAGACCGGGATGAGTGTGTGTACGTGTGACTGTGTGTGTCTAAGTATGTTTGTCCTTTTGTGTCTTTGTCTGTATCTGGTGAAGAGTCTGGTGGCTGCTGAGAGACAGAAACCCCCATTTCACCCTCCCCCTCTCTCTCTCTCTCTCTCTCTCTCTCTCTATCTCTCTCTCTCACACACACACACACACACACACACACACACACACACACACACACACACACACACACACACACACACACACACACACACACACACACACACACACAGGCAGAAAGGAAGAAGTGGAAAGAAAGAGCAAGAAAAGAAACAATAAGAAGGAGAAAAGTGAGGATCATCAGAGAGTGAGATAGGACCCTGTGTTTCTAATTCAACTCTTAGGGTCCCAGGGGTACTTCACCCCTTATCCCCCCCTCCAGCCCATGCTTTCCTCTCCTCTGTGGCTGTAATCAGGAAGGGCAGATCAAAGGGGGCGGCAGAGTGTCACTGCAGCGTTTTAGCTCTCAGAGCTGTCAGAGTGTGGCCAAGAGTGGCGCTTTAGGGTAGACTTAGCGCCTCTTCACCATGATGAAGGTTAATGTCATCTGGGGACTGGTTCTGAGCAGCCATTGCCCCGTCCCCCCGCTGACATCGCTCCTCCACCAAGCCTCATTACACCAGAGAGCAGCTCAACATGGATGAGACGCCCATCATTCCAAATTCTGTTATTTTGCAACTGGGCAAAGAGCTGCTTTTGCAAAAATTGCCCTGTCTTTGACTCAAAGTTTATATTTTAGTTCAATTTTCTACACCTCAACACAAAACTACAAACAGCTTCTACATAGCATTAGCTGAGCCTTGTCTGGCTCCCGCTTGCCACCACTGATGTGTTTCAGTGCATGGTCCTCCTCCCCCTCCTCTCTTCCCCGTCTCTTTGACATAATAGGGAGGGATCAGTGAGAGAAAGGTGGGCCGACAATCTGTAATTCATCCCTGCCACGGCTCATTTGCTTACGTTGCTTCGCATTAGGGGAGAGATAATTTATCTCTCTCTCCGCGCCGGCTTTACAAATTCGCTGTAATGCTCTCCTGCCACTTAGCATATTTTATTGCCCTGCCTGACGCTCTTGTCTCCGGAGTCCCACTGATCCCGCTTTGCATGCCACTGTGGCAGGGAACTTGTTTCGCTCAATTATTCATCATCATTGGACTAAGTGGTTGTTCTATAAGCATAATAAAAGAACAGGCAACTGGCAGCTCAGCTCTCATCCTTGTCCCACCATGCAATGCTTCTCCATCTGACTCTCAGGCATGTTTCATGGCAGTGTCTCACAGCTCTTCTCGGGCTGGATGGGAGTTCTTAGAGTAGTCAACTGTTTGAGTGCTAATTTATAGACAGAAGGGACTTTATTATACACTTTACTTATGGGAAGTTTTGAATTCATTAATGCTGAGGTTTTACAGAGCATGCCCCCCATTTATAAAAGTATTATTTAGTTTATAGTTTAAGACAATCAAGCCTGGGTATCAAACCTCAATATTTTTTGAGTACCAACTGAAACACATTTGTAGCATTAAAAAGAGTCAATTACTGAAACAGGTTTGGTCAACTTTTCAGGTTTAGCTTCTATTCAGGCAAAGTTCATAATATAACACATGCTTATATTGTCCAAACTAAGGTATCAAAATAAGTATTGTTTTGGTATAAAAAAAACAACAACCATGTACACATTAATACCATTTCTCACTGTTTTAATACCATTTCTCACTGTTTGCCTGTGTTTTAAAGAAGTGCAACTTTATGTAACAACTTCTAATAATAAAACCTTATATTTATATAGTGCGAAACTCACTTTACAGAATTGATTGTACATACAACGCACAGACTAACTCTGTGTGTTTCTTGTGAGACTCAGACTAAAGTGACTGACAGCAGTAATTGCTAGTAAATACTGGTTTCATTTTAATGTTAAAACATATCAGGTCTTGCTATAAATCCCTCATGTTTTCACTGATCATGTACACCAGTGAAGTTACTCTTAAGAAGGTTGCACAGCTCAAATGTGTTTCGAACCTGCAGTGCTCCAAATCTACTAGCAGAAACTCTGAACAAAAAGCCCAAATTTGATGGAGACATGCAATCATTTACACTTCTTAAGATGCAATTTCATCGCACCACCATTTCATAAATAACCAGCTTTCAGGACCTTCTCTCATTCACTGCTGCTAAGGCCCTCTCCTCAAGTATCTTTCAGTTTGTTCTCCTTTATTTGGCTTCCTGTGTTTGCTTCTCGCTCCACTTCGTATGGCATGTGAGTAACGTGCCTCTCTCCACCCAGCAGAACTCATTAAGATTATGCTGCTCTTGTTTCCACAGAAATGTCATCTCATCTCTCCAGCCAGGGCAATCTGTGTCTTTAGCTATGGTCGCCAGGCAATATCTCTACCCATTTTCTCTCCTCCACTGTTCATGCGGTGAATTGAGACCCAAGAGGGGAAATGTTTGGGAAGTTTGGACTCGTGTCAACACGCAAGTCCAAAAAAAGCTAACATTTAGAGCAAATCAAAGGCTAAAACAGCAGGCTCATAATGGTGCACTGGACAGAAGACATTTCCTGGGTAGGTTGACAGGTATTTTCTAATAATTTAACAGCCTTTGTTTTATTTTCTCAAATATACAAGAGATACAGATACAGTAGATTAGTGCATTTGTATACTGTATTTATCCAACAAAAATGTCAAACATTAGCTTGATCTCAAATGTGAGAATTTGCTGCTTTTCTATGTTTTATATCGTTATAAATTTAATATATTTGGTTTTTGGAGTGTTGGTTGGACAAAACAAGCAATCTGGGAACTTGTAGGGCATTGACAGAATAATTGATACTGAAAATAATCAATAGTTGCAGCCCTACAGTAGATTTACAATTACAAGGGCAATAACAGTTTACACTGTGGTTACACTTGCTTTAAGGGCTAGAAGACTCCATCAATACAAAGGGCACACTTGCTTTGCAGGTTAACCGTGCATGTGTTCCTTACCTGTTGTTCTCTGCATTAGTGCCAGCACCGTCCACCCCAGGGGCCAAAGCCCTCACCAAAGGCTGGGAGTAAAAGGGATAGATGGCCTGACAGCCAAAATTCAAGGAGCAGAGGGTTTCCATACACAGAGCAAAGGCACCAGGGTTTATCAAACTGGGATTTGCCACAAACACAAACCATTTCAGCGGTGTCTACACCTTTCAGGACGTACAGTACACTTCATGAAACAGCCCTTAATGTCCTCATTTCCCAACACTGTTTAGCTGCCATATTTAAGATGCAGGCAAAGTGAGAATTTGTACTGAATAGAAGATATTCACAAAAATGCCACAGATTCACAAGGGAAAAATCAGGAGTGAGAGTGTTTTAACAATATTCTAGCTTTTATCCACAGCCTTAATCACTGTTGTAGAGGCGGTGAGGATAAAAGAGCCTCATTGATTCTCCTTGGAGAATAAAGAGGCTGGGGCCAATATAATTAAGGTTTAAAAACATATTGAACTCCAAACGTCCATCAAACCCGGCACTTTTCAAGGTCCTCAGAGAGCTTGCTTATGAAAAGGTCTTTTGACAGAGTTGTAGAGATAATTAAGAGTTCAAAGACAGTATACCATGTGTTAAATTCAAGGAAAGGTGACTTTTTACTCATCAAGTACAGTGATGATACTTTCCAATTATATCACCCTGAATGGTTAAAAGCAGTTATCTGGTAAATACAAACCAAAATTAGATAAAAAAGTGGCTCCACTGTTCAGCTCATCCTGTTCTGTAGCTTTTCCATGCTGACATAAGTTCCCAGAGTGTGTTTGGTGGACCTTCAGCCTTGTTTGAGGTATGCATTAGCCTGTATAATCTCCTCAGTGTTGGGGGGACCTTCTGATATGGTAGTGCATGTTTCAGAGCCCTCCGTCTGAATAATGCTGTGGAATAATGAGGTGGGGAGCAAAGGCTGTAGCCCACGGCTTTGACCGTCTCAGTGACCTGATTATGTCAGGGACTGTCAGCTGCCAAGACACTACAAAAGCACAGAGCATCCCATCAAGTCCATATCCACAGTGATCTGTTCCTAGTGCTTCAGGCACCTTGTGAGCCAGGGAAGTCCATACTGTCTCATTAGCAACGTTTAGCATCAAGCGCTCACACACAGACAACACTTTACTATAAACAATGAGGCATGGTCACACTGGTGGTACTGAATTAAAATACACTTGTTTTGGCTTGTTTTTTAGTGCAAATAAATGTCAGCTACTGTTTCGGATTCACCATGTTTGTGTTAAGTTTACACTAAGTACAGTGCAAGTGTTAAAAAATGAAACAGGGGTTAAGGTAAATAACACAGAGTGGCATGAAAGGGCACATTGTCTATACAATTTTCCTTTAATATGTGCTGTGTGCACCTGCGATAAGATGATTCATTAGATAGGGTCCCACAATGACAAGCATCATCGTTCAAGCCTCTGGCTACTGATGGAACAATTCTGCAGCCACCCTGTAAATATGACAAGGTCAGCGTTTTACTGCGACAGGCACATGCGGATAAGAAAAAAGAAGGGCTTTGTTTATTCCCAAAAAGCTTAATATATGGTTGGGTGGCTACTAGAGTGTAGACAAACAGCTTCAAGACAACACACATACCCACCACTAGAAATCTATGAGGAAAGATCTAATATACTATACAAATGTTTAATTTGAAGCTGCACATTAGTACATGATCGATGGTCCAGTAACATCTCTTACAGATCTGTTACCAAGGAAATAGTTGTATTTCATAAGCTGTATGTATGTATAATTATGTTGTTGTCTTTTAGCATGTTAGCGTCCACTACACAGCACTCACCTGTCCTTGTGCGTTGGTGACCAGCTGTCCAGACGCTCCTTGCAGGTTTGACAGGGTGTTGCCGAACACCTGAGAACCGGCGATGGATCCCATGGCTGCTGCCGCTGCTACCGCTGCCTGGCTTGCCAATGGATTCAGCTGGTGAGGGCAAAGGAATCATTCGTTAAAACTGCATCTGTTCACCCGTGCAGATGTTTACAAGTATGCCTAAAAAAGCAGGTTCAGGAGGGCTCGGTGTGGGGGGCGTCGTTGCCAAGGCCAGAGTAGGCTAACTGCAGTGAGGCCTGTATATTCCAGGAGAGAGGGCTATGCAGTCCATCATACAGTTCCCAGAGGTCTGTGCTCCTGAACCCAGTGGGAGGCTCAAGGGTGGGGAGGAGCAGTGAGAACGGAAGGGTGATTGTGAATAAGTGGCCATTTTACCACTGTAAGTGCTTCTTCTGGCCCCCGGGGCTCCCCACGGGCCAAGCCAAGCCTCTCCACCCGCAGCAACGGCCCAACAGCATCCCGCTTTCGCATTAGAGCCACGCAGTGTGGCCATGTATCACTGTATAGCCAACCCCTTCAATACACTTCGACTAAGAATTTATCCTGCTTCATAATGCACAAGCACACGGTTACTTTTGAAGGAGAGGAGGGTTAAAATGACCATCTTTAGCCCCGCTATAATGGACTCATATGGTCTGGCCTGTGGTTGTGAAAAGAGGCTGCTTGCATCAGGGACAAGTTGTAGAGCCCCGCCACATCGCCGAGATTACCCATATAAATCAAGCTAACCACTTATTAGGGGGCTGAAAATGCACTGCTGATTTGGTTGTAGTGCAGCAGAGCAAATTCTTATTAGGTTGAGTAAGTAGATCAAAGACCAAGAAGAGATAGGAGACCTCCCAATTACTCAACAGAATAGAGAAATAATAGAAACACTGCTTAGAAGCAGGCTGCTTGCTCCCTGCTGCTAATACTGGTTGGAAACATATCCAAACAAAACTGCTGATATTAAAAGCAGAGTTTATATAAAAAAGTATTGCCTGTGTTTTATGACGTTTATGTAAAATACAATGTGCTGTAAAATAAATTATTTTCCTGAAAGCATCAATTTTTCCACACTCTGTGCTCTGCAGGGAATTCAGCTTTGTTCATCTGAAATCATTCAGTTGCCATTCATCTTTTATCTTAGCCCACCACCATATATTATTACACTTTCTGAAATCAAATGATGAAAAAATGCCACAGAGCGATCAATACTTTTTCATTGACAGTAAAGGTTAAGCACATTAAGAATGACACTGCATTTGTCTTATGAAATCATATTTCATGTAGGTGGCCTTAAATTGGCTGTGATTGATATTGCCTCCCCTCGTCTGAAAGTCATCCAGTTTTTCCTCGATAATCGCAAGATTGTCTTTTATGTGTTCAGCACAGTCGTCCTTCGGATATCATGACGTCTCTAATGTTAGAAAAGCACAAAGCTGATTCTGACATTACATGCAAAAGGAACAAGAGAACCTCAGGCTGGAACATTTGATAGTAAGTTCCCCAACTTATATGCACTATGGGATAATATGTAAGCTAATTTGGAGGCTTTAACACTTAAGGAAAATTACTATATATGTTCATTAAATCATTTCTGATGTTGGATCTTATAAAAACTGTAGTTTGCATTACACTGAAGTTGATGCTAACTCAGATTTAAGAGTTTACTCTGGCATCTTGTAAAATAATCTGCTGCAGATTAGTCTTAATAATCTCCTAATGATGCATCCTTTACCCAGAGTATGCTTTGCTAAATAGTGAAATGTTAATTCATGTAGAGACCTGACTCATTTCACTACAATATACAGTGCAATATGGGATGAAACAATAACCGTTATTAAGCCTGAGAGATAGATGTTGGTCATTTTGCAAACATTTGCCATATCATGATATTTATCCATTTTGAATAATATCCTTAATATTAATATTGTGAGAATTATGTCACCCAGCCATAACTGATATAACTCAAATATACTGATAAATGTACAAATGGCTATATTATAGCTTTGGTTTTTATTACCACAATAACCAATGAGACTGTACAGACTGTGGTGATAAACACATATTTATTAATAGTGAAAGATGGCAGTAGGTAACATTTAGTTTGAAGAGACAGAAAAAGAAACAATCCTCTTTGACTTTTTTTCCACTTAAAGAAAAATGTGAACTTGCTGCTTGTTTTGAAAAGCTTTTAGAATTAGTTGAAAATGTTTTAAAAAGAGCAGCAGCTTAAGGCAGCAACACAAGACTGAAACATCTCGCAGTGCACAATGTCATTTTCTTAGTTGTTAAAACATGTTTTGAATAGGAAGAGTTTTGTGTTATTTAAATAGTAATCAAAATGATATACCAAAATGGATTTGGCCAACACATGTCTAAGCAAGTAGAATGCACATTAACACCACAATCTTCAAAATTCTAAAATAAGATTTGACCAATTTGTAGTGAGTTTTCTTGAGGCAGTGCTGAACTGATACTCACAGATAATTTCCTCTTCATTTATGATGGTAAAAGTAGTAGTTGAGAGGAAGAAATTAAACCTGGACTATCTACTGGTTGTGGTAGTTTATGTTTTCAGAATATAAAATGCCTTCTTAAGTGTTGATAAAGGGGGTCTTTAACCCATGTTGGTGAAAATCCAGTATTATGGGTGTTGTAATAGTGAATGGAGACACTGAGAAACTCCAACATGGCCAGTTAAACTGAGCTAAAAAGAGGTTACAGATCAACACACAGATAATGTGATCTGCCCGGGCGAGCACACCCCAGGTCTCCCTGAAAATCTGCTGTGCTTGGTGTCATTGCGTGAGTGATTGGTTGTTGGGAGAAGCTTTCAGATTGATTTGAAATATTATCATTGTGTTTCATTCGATAATAGCCCTTTCAGGTGCTACGTTATTCTGGTAAATCTAGGTGAAAAGAGAGCAGGCTTTATTGCTGCATCTTCCTGGCACTGGGTAATATGGATAGCAGTTGGAAGGGGAGCCAGAAATAAGGAGAGGCGAGGCTGTGTTCAACACCTAAACAGGTGATTTTCCGCCACGGTGACTCCTCTCAACACCTCGGCGGGAGGCACAAAATGACAGACCTAGCCTAGCATTTGTACTGATTGCATGTGTAGGAGGAGATAAACAGTGATCTTCCAGTTTGCAGAACCTGCATGTTAACCATTGTGTTTCGATCTTTTCATTTCATGAAAAGGGGCGTCAAGAGGATTTTCAGCAGCATAGACCAGTGTGGTCAGTGTTGGAATAACAAATATAAACTGAAGCCAGTGTTTGTTGAAGAAATGTTTGAAATGTTATAGTTAAATTTAAGTAAAACATGTAGAAATATTAGAACATTGCAGTTTTATTTTGTCAAGACACTCAATCCTCCATTATATTATGTGACATCATCTTGTCACCTTTAAGTCACCACAACTGCCATCTCCCTCGGCACTATCACAGTTTAATATAGCCAAATATAAAGGGCTAGATAGAGATCAGCAAACACAAAACAAGTGTCTCTGAAAGAACAAAAAAAGCCTGCAAATTGTTAAAAATGCATCTTTTCTCTGGACGGTATGAAGGCAGAGCGAATCTAAACTCCGCCAGGCTCTCTGTTGCCTGTTTGACCATGAGGGTCACCTGGTGCAGCAACCCGTGTAATCTCAGGAATAGAGGGAAAAATAGCGTCCCCGCAACTAAAATGGTCTGACACAAACTAACTGGAGTTTATTCTTGGTTTTGCTCTTTTCATGTGGCCGTTTTAAACTTAATTGCTTTTTTTTCGGGGCCTGCACAAGACAAAAAAGAGCAAAGATAAATGGACAACGTAGTGCAGACACCAGCAGGCGGGCAGATTTGTCTACGCTCAGGCTTCAGCGGTGTGTAACACTTAGTTTCTGCTCATCTATGATTCAACAACAGAATCAAACATTTGTCTAATATATCAGAGAAAACTTGACAAGCGAATATAAGACCACAGAGAATGATTCAGCAAATTAGTGGTCAGTAAGTTTTTAATTGACAAAGAAAACAGCTATATGTAAACTTTTGTCAAGAAATAGAAATTCATATTTTCCTTTTCAAAAAGTCTTTCAGATTGATTACAGGTGGAAATGTGAGACGGCCAATGCTTTACACTACCACTCAGTCAAAAGTGCTTCAAAGTAGGCAAAACCAGTCAATAGCACTATTGTTTCAGAGAAGAATGTCTTCTGGAACAACATGGAAGTTTCCCTAGTTGATCATGGCCCCACATCTCTGTCTGCTCCCTGCTCTTTTCCTACTTCGGAGTGAATGTAATCAGCTGTGACATGAGAAAACACGTTCTCTGTCTGTCAGGACTCTGCTAGTCTTCCGCTGACAGTCCTCTGCTGACTCTCCCCCTCCTCCCCCAAAATGGCCTCTCCCCTACCTCCCTGTCTCCCCTCCCTCACATCCGCTGTGCTTATGAACATCAAAATGCCATTAGGCCCTCCAAAACACCTTTGGTCCCTTGGTTAGCGGGGCCTCGCACTGTGGCTGTGCACTCTGAGTCCTCCGAGCCCTGGCTATTGCTCACCACTGGGCCTCTGCTCCAGCTGTTGTGAAAAATAAACCCCAAAAAGAGCCATTCTTGAGAAAAAATATTGGGAAGTGAAAGACGGATAGAACAACTGGGGCAGATAACACCCGGCAGAATACAATAACGCTGCATCCGGAGACGGTTGGACATTGTAATTGCTTAAGGCAGTGGAGGGATGGTGGTGGCAGCGGGCTGAATGTAGAGGTGGCATGGTGGGTGCTAATGGAGTGATGTCATATGAAACAGCAGAATGACAGCTAGTTAACTGAGGAGGTTTGGCTGATCAAATAAAATGTATTAACTCCAGGAAATGGATATCGCAGGCTGCCTCAGAAATGGCCATATCTAATGAGGCAAAATGCAAATGAAGGAGGAAAAGAGTCGTGAAAACGTTTAAACTAACTATAAAGGGATGATGGAGTGTCGGACAGTGGCCGTCAATCTCCCCTCTCATTACCCTCATGTGAAATTAACAGCAGCTTTAATCATTACATAAAATCTGCTCCAGCCCATTTGTTGATAATTGTGAGGCACAGAGGTTCAGAGTGGGTTCTTTGTCATCAATCACAGCAGCAATGTATTTCCTCTGGTTAGGGGACACTCCATGGTACAAATATAAGTTATACTACATTCTTCTTACACTATTTCTCTTCCTGAAGAATGATCTATAATATTTAGCTGTTTCCAGATGTATTAAATTTGAAACTACTTGGTGATTAAATATCTACAGAAAAGTGCTGACCATTTCAGCTCATGATGTGACATATTTGGTGCAGTTATTTCTGTACCATACCTGTGTTGGGTTGGAAATCATAGCAGCGTTAAACCTGTGTTGTAGTAAATCTACTGCTGCTCTGGCTATTACTTTGAAGTGGATACATGGCTATGTTTTTTGGTTGCTGTGAGAAAATGAAAAATAAAAATCATTAAAGTCATGCGATTGGACTATAAAGACATTATGAACACTATTATTTTGGTGTATTATTGAAAACTCTCTTTGGATGACAATTACCTCAATTATTCAATACGTAATAAAACATATTGTATGATTTTAAGAGTTTTGTTTCCATTGCAGCGACTACATCCCATTCATTTTCATTTAGTTGGAAATGGCTTCTCTTTTCACTCTGCTGTTGTGTGACATATAAATATAGCATTTGAATGACTTTAATATCCTTCTAATCAATGTCCGGTGATCTTTTGATGTCCTCAATTCAATATAGGAAGGGTCATCCATGCCGCAGCTTTATAAACACAATAAAGGTAAATGATTACTCTCCACTGTGGTGTCCAAAAATACGGCCAGTAATGAAGAGAAATGGAGGAGTTTGAGGGGGAGGCCTGTCATGTGTCATTGGCCAACTCTAAGCCCTAAGATTAATCACGAGAGAGGGGCTCTGTGGCTAAGATGTGGTCACCCTTGATCAATAAATCCACCTCCCTCCCCTCCCTCTATGTCTCTCTGCTTCATGGTCTCTCTCTCTCTTTTTCTCCAAAATATACACACATTCGTTGGCACAAGCTAAATCAGTACAAGTGGAGAGATGAATTGACGACATTTACCAGCCGTATTTGTATTGATTCCTTGAGTTTTGACTTCTGAGCTTCTCCTGCTTAAGGAGTTGACTTAAGAAAATGCATTGTTCTTGCATTCTAGTTGAGTCCATTTACAAAACTGCATCAATTGCACATTCCCATAATGAAAAACGGCATAAAATCACCCACCAGGAAAATAATAAAAACGCAAAATGCTCCTCATAGAGTTCAGGGTAGCAGAGTTTAGAGGAATTTCTATTTACGCAGCCAACTATACATGGAAAATATATACCAAATCTAGTCTCCGCTAACCATGACTGAAAACTCTTTGGAGAAGAATTTCTGATAATATTCTGCAGGGACCACAAATGGGCCTTTTGACTTGGTCTATGAGGAGGGCATAATGCAATAACATTGCATTAGAAGGGTCTTTTTACAGCGTGGCAGCGCTGCTCGGCTGTATTCCTTGTGTGAACCGGTGCTCTGTTTGCGGTCACTAATGGGCATCAGAAATTACAGGCAGTGGAATCGCGCCCCGCGGGGGGACTGGCCTCCTCAGCGGAGCGGAGCACTTAGACAGTGTCTGGGAGCCTGGTGGAGGAGGAAGGGGGGAACTCAATGTCACAGCCCTGCCTCATAATTAAAGAAACCCTATTCCTTATCCACTGTTAGGTGGCCCTGGCTTGGTGCTCCATCTCAGGGCTCCCCTGTGGGCGTCTAATGCGTGTTACCCCCAATGTGCATGTGGGCTGATCAGGGAGCTGTGCCTTTCTGCTGGGTGTTCTGCGGGGTGGTGGAGCTGGAAGCCCTTTGCCCACCATGAGAGTAGCGGGCCATGTTTAGAAGAATCGCAGACCTCAAAAAGCGAAGAAAATATCAACTGAGGTGAGGTCTGAAAACACAACAAAACCAGAAAAGCCAAAAAGTAAGTGCAAGTGCCGTCTGTAGGTGTAATTTTAGAATTGAGAGAGCCTCCACAGTTTTCCAAATGATCCTTCTGAATGATGATATGATACATTTAAGTTTCTTCCTATTTATAAATTCAGGGCTCATCGTTGGTCCTTAAGTCTGTAGATTTCCTTCCTGCCTAATCCCTCATTTATAGTAAATAAAAGTAGTAGAGCTGTCATGGTCAGGTTGTTTTCCTCATCTAGCTCCCATGCTTTATAATTATTCATATGAAATGTGGTTCTGTTGATGGGCAACAGTCTTATTTTCTGCTTCAGTCAACAGTGCACATTTGTATTTCTAAATTGTGGAGCGCTTGTTATGTAAGGCAATTTTCTGCCTTCTTAAGAGCCGGCTCTCCTGTGCATTAATAAGAGGCTAGGCTGAGCTGCTGGAGAGCTGAGGGCCTGTTCATGCTCTAAACCACACAACCAAAACTAGCAGCACACAGCCTGGCACCACATACAATTTATACATATTTAAAAGTTTTATTAGAAACACTTAAAACAGGTGTTATTGTGGATAATGGACTCAGATTTTTCCCTTCACTTAAAGATTAATGTTAAATGTAAGAATACGCCTGGATTTTAGAAAGTAATGAGACCGTGAATCCATATTCCCCCCTAAGCCATTTTCCACTTTTAAGTTAATTTTTTTTTTTTACATTTACATGATTAATTATGTTTTCTGAAAATGTATCTCCCAACATGGCAGTCTGAATGTTTTTTTTTTGAGAAAAACTAAATATTTTTTTAATGTAGGGCTGAGCAATATATTGACAATATATCACTATCAGGATATGAGACTAGATATCGTCTTCTCCTGGTTTTGAAAGCTGCATTACAGTAAAGTGATGTCATTTTCTGAACTTACCAGATTGTTCTTTCTAGCTGTTTCTTGATTCGAGCTGTTCTTATTATTTGCCTTTAACCACTTAGTCATTATATCCACATTTTTAATGATTATTTATCTAAAATCAAATTGTCTAAACAATATCAGAATAAGCCCTCATGCCCTTATTAATAGGCATGGCCCAGCACTTTACTACTACCTCAGTTCTCTAACTGAACAACCTTGAATAAGCAAACAAAATTATGTTTGTGACTTTGACCAACAGGAATTTGTTTGGCTTTCACAAGCAATCAAAATGTGTTTTGGAGTTGCACAAAGTAGTTTATTGCAAGAAGTCAGTTAAAAAACATCTGTAACATTTCTATTAATGAACTCTAAAATCTTTTTTCAAACCAGACACACAGGTGAGTTATGAGACATTCAATAGATAATGGACTCTTTCCTCAACTTAAGCGTTGCCAGTTTCATCGACAAGCCACAGTATGAGCCATTTGGTCTACATTTGAGCTTGTCATTTCAATTTTGATTTAATACCCCATGGAATGATGGCGGCAGGTTTCGCTAAATTGAATAGACGTGGAGCTGATCTGGAAAATCAATTAATCAATGTGCAAGGGTCATTTAATACACATGTTAATATAATGGGAAAAACCGCCCATAAAAAAAGACACATTTGGAGCAAATTGGACGGTGGTGATTTTAACAGCGGTTGACCTAAGTAAAAGTGCACTGCAGCGTAAAACAGTGACATGAGTGTCTGAAGGGGCCTCAGCTGGAGACAAAAGCAGCAGAGATGGGCCAGAGACTTGAGGAGGATGGTGGAGTGAATGGGAGGAGGAGGGGAGAATGGCAAGGACAGATGGAGAGTGCAGACAGCTAGGCCTCTGAAAGGCCGCTGTGGTTGGCAGCCGCTGACCTTGGTGACGATGGGTTTTCACCAGAGGCTTCTAATGAAGGCTGATTGCCAGGGAATAGTGAGGGGTGGAGAGGGGAGCGGGGGGGAGCAGGGGGGGAGGAGAGAGAGCAACAGAGAGTGAGGAGAGAGAGAGAGAGAGAAAGACAGAGAGAAAAGGATAGTGGAGAGTCTCAGGTAATTGCAGCACTTGTGGGTCTGAGGCCCTGCGGTCCTGTGATGTCGGGGTGCAGTGGGGAAGAAGAGAGATGTCTGTGGATGCTTTGGTGGTAAATTGTGGAGCACAGGGATGGGAGGCAGGCCTCTAGGCTGTAATTACCCCTATGAGTGTGCGGCTGGAGAGTGGACAGGCCCAGTGTGGGGCTCTGACAGCGATCAAGGAGACGACTGCGAAGGGGAGTAGAGACAGACACACAGACAGACGGCAGGAGTCTGACTGAGGAGGAAGACAGGACACTTCCTTCTCCGTCAGGCCCCCCAAAAACCAGGCAGTCAGACACTGGACCAAGGTCAGAGGCTATTAGCTAACACACAACATGCCGGTGACAAGACAGCCATGACAAGAGCAATGTAGAGACTGCTCAGTGTTGAAGATGCTGCTCCCGTAGGGAGAAAGACATAATGTAGAAGGATTTGGCTAAAAACAACAACAATAAAAAGTGACTAATTAGATCAGAGCCACAGAGAGAGAGAGAGAGAGAGAGAGAGAGAGAGAGAGAGAGAGAGAGAGAGAGAGAGAGAGATGTTGGGGCTCCACTGGATGGCGCAGCAGGGTCAGGAGGGTCTGGTGTGTACAAACTGGAATAAGAGAGTTGACAGGCTGGCCTAAGCTTCCTGCTGCCACGGATCAGTATGTACTACCTCTCCTCTCCCTGCCTGGGCTGATGTAACTCACTGGAGTGGCAAATTACACCAAACCTACAGCTGTAGCCCGACATTATGATTAATTTGATCAGTAATTTCTCCTGTTTTTCATTTTAATCGCCGCGACCATTCTGCTGTGGCAGGTCTTTCAGATCTAATTAAGATCAATTCCGGTGTAACAGACTTGGCGAGCGCCTTTACCCCGTCAAATCCCTGAGCTCTCCGGGCGTGGAAAAAACCTGCAGCTCTAATCAATCAACTTCCAGCAAAATCCAGCGGGCTCCCGCAATCAGCCTATTAACACACTTAAGCAAATTTCATAATCTCCCCTCGTCTATTTGTCATCCCTGTGGTGGCTATTTCAGGCAGCCACAGGCAACATCTCACTGTACTCTGCATGTTGGGGAGCAGAGAGGCTGTGGGCGGGGTAGAAAGGTAAATTCTTACTCTGTTTAACCAAATTAGCTGCAGTAATCTGAGAGACCATTGACTCAAGGGGACACAGTCTGTTGTGGTGTGATTCTTATTCTAATCGGGATATTAATGAGCCAATAATGAATTCTGTTTTTCACAAATTAGAAACACCAAACACTAAAAACACTAGGGATGTAATGAATGCTCAGGATTTCCTCAGTAAGGGTTTATGAAGCAGATCACACACCTCCCATGAGAAGAGAATTACAATGGGACATTAATTGGAACATAATGAGTGTTTGTCTCTCTGCAGCTCTGTGCTGTATTTTCAGCAAATAGTTGAACGGCTGGGTGATTCTGCACGTCTGAATAATGACAGTAGGAAATAGGGGTGTTATCTGTGTAATGTTGATTGTATTATGGTAATTATGACTCGACTTTACTGCACAGACCAGTTCCTCTGGGTGAAGCGTGGAAACACCAGAAATGCCCTTCTGTGTTTTCAATTAAAACAAACAAAAGAAAGATCACGGTGACAATTCACGTGTGTTTGTGAGAAAGTCTCTGCTCAGGGAGTCTCCCCGAATTAAAAACTTTAGGCGGTGGAGAGAGGCGGAGCTACATTTTAAATCCTATTGCAGCCTTGAGTGGGTGCTGAGGCTGCGACCTGTCCTTGGGCGAGCCCCTTGCTGGGTGACACACTCTTTGACAACACCAGCACTGACCCAGAGAAACTAAACCTTTTATGGCCATTCTGCTTCGCCCACACACACACAAACACACATTCCATAATCCTATTTGATGAGGCAATATCTTAATGATACTTGATGTGGCCTCTTTGGCCCCCCTCAAGGGAGGTCTGTCCTCAGCCATCATAATCAGCCTCACTGCTTCTTTTAGAAGAAGACAATCTGTATAAAGCGAAGTGTCTCAGTCTTATCAATGCAGTGCTGCTTGTTCTAAGTCTGCTTACTTTGTGAGTCAGAGAAAAAAAGATTCTAGGATAGTCAACAAAGCAGTGGTTTCCTATTAAATCAGAGACTTATGAGTTGGATAGTCTGATTGTAGTGTATCTGTTATCCAAGGTATTTGTACGTTGATGCAAGCTTAATGTGTGAATCTGTATGTTGGTCAGTAGCCCTTGTATCCATAGTCAGACTGGACAATGTGTTTGGTGCGATGTAGCGACTAGCCTTTGGAGCCCATTAAATCCAGAGGCTGTTTTTCCTGCTGAGTCTCACTAGGCCATGACAGGGCCGGAGAGGGCTGCAAGGGGAGAAACAAATAGCCCAACTCATCCTGGCCATAAAGAAGGTTGCACCACAACCCAATAAGGGTCTGACGCTGATGAATGTGACCAGGGACAGAAAGGCGACCCTGGCCAGTCTCCACCAGAAATGAAACCACAGGGATATAAAATAGGTTATTATCGTCACACAGTGACAGCCAGACAGACAGAAGGGCTGAGATGGATGGACGGACAAAGTGACTAAAAAGGAGGTTGAGTAGGAAGAGCAGCAAAGATTAAGGGGCTGATTACAGCCAGAAAGTCCAAGGTTAGATAACCTCAGAATCCCTCCTGAATCTGCCGAAAGAGGATGCGAGTCGTGCTTCTTGTCTAGTTGTGAGGTTTGATGTGCTCAAGTACGTCAAGGCTTCAGCAACAAGATGCATATTCTAATAGCTCCACATAAACAGAAGAGCTGCCAGCCTCCATTCAAATGCTGCCACTTGATAAAGATCAAGTGCTGACAGAGAATCAAGCATTGTGTTGACTGCTTAAGCACTTTGGTTCTTTTAGTGGAGAATTACAGGAATTACAAATCTAATTTGTAGTAAGTAACTAGATAGGTATTTTTATGGTTCTCGTGATGAACTTAATTTATTGTGTCCATGAAAAATGATATGAATAGGCAAAAGGAAGTTAATCATTTCTGAGAGCCTATCTGTGTACAATAGTGAGCGTAAATATGCAAAAAGCAAAGCACCAATCTTGCATACTGGATCTGTATTGCTGTTGATACAGGTGGACATATTGGATTAATGAAATCAGTTATTAGTCAGAAGTAACCAATCCAAATTAAATACTGTTTCTTGGTAATTTCACGCAAAAAATAAATAAATAATATATATTTAAAATTTGTACAAGCCTAAAAAGAAAGTTGGAGTAAGATCATCTCAAATTACAGCCAAGAGGTGACTCATGTTACTGATTCCAATCAGTTGCATACATAGACTGTATAAAAGAAGTGGAGATAGCCACCGTGACGTCACCCATTAGTTTGTGAACTACCATTTTGAAGCCTCGAGTTTGGCATTTTGGCCATCGCCATCTTGGTTTTTAGAGCCAGAAGTGACCATATTTGGATGAGAGGGTGGAGTGCTAAACTAAAGTAACCAGCTAACGCTAGGGCTAGCTATCGAGCTTGGTTAGCAAGGTGCATGCACCAAATGCTGAACAAGACATTTTAAGCAACCACAATTTTACAATTAACTTTCATGAACTGAAAATACACTGAAAGGGTCAAAGCTCTAAGATGAAAACACGAACAACACACAAAAAAGTTCATGGCTATTTAAATGTAAATTGTCTAATGAATCTGAATCCCAAAGAGTTGGATTGGTGCAGTTGATGGACTCACCGGTAAAGACATGGGTGGGGTGACTGGCGAAGGAAGGCTGCGGGCCGGTGACTGGCTGGGCCGGTGCGGCGGGGAGTGCTGCGGTTGTCCAGAGGTGGAGGAGCAGGTAGAGCCTGGAGAGGGGACAGAGGTCAGCTGCTGGCTGGGCGGGGTTATGTGATGCTGGGATGGCAGCTGGTTCTGGGCGTGGGAGAGGGTCTGTTGGTGATGGTGTTGCTGCTGCTGTTGCTGCTGGTGGTGGTGCTGCTGCATCTGTTGGAGTTGCTGCAGGTGTTGGAGCTGGGAGCTCAGTGATGAGGTAGCTGTTGATGAAAGAACAGCGAGTTGTTTGATTCTTCTTTGTGCTGGAGACCTGAACTCTCCAAATAGAGTGCAACATACACAAATGAGTTTGGACTGACAGCCTGTGTTTTAGCACTTAAACATGAAGCCCTCATTATTTGAAGAATATGCTCACACCTCAGATAGATATACACATGGAGGTGTGGGATGCATAGGGTGAATAGTGAGAGACAGATGTAAATTGCATGGAGCCACAACAAGGTCCTCCAGGGTTTTTAGCCTGCATGATAGAGTCAGTGAATTTAATTTAGCTAGTTGGAGGACAAAGCTATCATGCCTGGCTGATATAATTGCTCTCTCTGGAGCCAAAAGTCTTCATTGTCACTTGGAGAATGTCAGAATCTTTGGTTTAATGGCTTAAAATCTCATAGGAAAGAGACATCCATCTTCACTGGAAGACTTCAGAAATAAACCCATTAACTAATTGGATCCAATAATGGCACGTCATTGCAACCTAATTTCTACATTTAAATGCTTATACATTTTTAATGTGTTTAAAAAAACCCAGTTAACACTCAAGCTGAGCCAGACTGCAGACAGACCAACATGCAAATACTCCCATGGACCCAGAATGTCCACCTCAAATATAATACAAAATAAATACAAAAATATCTTGGTGAACACTGTGCAGGTGCACCTCAACTTCATGGTAATTTGCTATGGCAGTTTACTCATAAACATCTGAATGCAGAATGTGGTGGATCTTCTATCAGTTCACACATAAATCCATACCACAACACAGACAACAAATAATGTCAGTATCAACCGTAATACTATTGGGCTAAAAAACAACATCTAAGCTGACCTTCACAGCTCCTTAAATAGAAAAAAAGGACAAACTGAGTTTCCACACAGAAAAGTGTTTTTTATATCTGCGCTCATATTCAGAAAGCTCTTTTTTCAGTCAAACACAGCAGACAAATCCTTAAAAGAAACTATATTCTAGAAAAAACAGTATGTATAAAGTGACAACAATTTTATTTACAGGTCATTCTAAATGCAAAGGGCAATATATATATACAGTAATTTGTGTGTGTGTGTGTATATATATATATATATATATATATATATATATATATATATACACACACACAAATTACTTTAAATTTTGGAATATATTGTTTCTAAAATGACCTACAGACAATTCATCTCTTGCCTTTGACTCTGTGATGTTACAGCTTTGTATAGAAAACAAAATGATAAATACAACAGATTACCATGACAGGATCCAACATAATTTTCTGTGGATTAAAAGAATAATACAAGCTGAGAGGTTTTACTAGACTTCACACACTGGACTGCACTAAAGAAAGAAAGTGTTATGGAGTGTAACAGATTTAACTTAAACTGGGGCCCATAATAAATGATGAGAACATTTTGAAAGTATTATGTCTATGATTAAAAAGCAAGATAGACGGGGCGGCCTCTAGCTCACCCAGAGAGAGAGCGTTCGCCCCATGTTGGCTGAGTCCTGCAGCGGCGCGGGTTCAAATGCGACCTGCTGCCCTTTGCTGCGTGTCATCCCCCATCTCTCTCCTTTTCATGTCTATCCACTGTCACTATCTAATAAAGGGAAAAGCCCCAAAAAATTATCTAAAAAAAAAAAAAGAAGCAAGATAGACACAGAGTAAAGCATACTATAAATACTGTCTAGAAGTTCTAAATTAATCAATCTTGCTCACTGAAAAATAAGTTTATTGTGCATTATCTTACGGCCCATTAGATTAGAATCGTGTAAAGCAATCCAACTGGACAATTAAAAGATTAAAAAGTAAAACATTATAACTGACTGCATACATTTTCTCAAAAGATTTAAAGAAGACTTATTTAAATATGTATATATATATATATATATATATATATATATATATATATATATATATATATATATATATATATATATATATATATATATATATCTTGAAAGACTATTCACTACAACCTAAAATCTACAGCATTATGAGAAAGCACATAGACAATGTACTATTAAAATGACTTGAAACACAAAGGACTGAATAACAAAAGAGTGTTTGTGAACATATATTGATAATGCAGCCAAGCAATTGTGAACACAGGCGTAGACAAGCTTGTATACATACAGAATCAATGCACTTAAATAATTTAAGTATGGTTGCCTCATAAAAGATGAATAAAACATCAGGGCAGACAAGTCTTTGATTAGTGTGGTCACTACGACTCCAGGACAGGCACATATGAACATTTGATGAAGATCAGATCATCCTCCTCTTTCCTCACTGTGCAGAAGCGCAGCAAAAGAAAGCCAGCGTCTCTTGGCCAGTAAACAGTACACTTTTACATTTCTTCTACCTCCTGACACATTGACACCTCTCTCGCAACCCCATCATGAATTATATATCACCTGTGCAAACGGCAAGAGTCCAATTCTCACTTGAAATGTTTGGGCAAGTTGTCTAGCAAGCGCCAAGCCCCTGACAGGACCGGCTCTTTTCCCCTTTGCAACTTCGCAACGACAAAATGTTGAGCCCTATTTAAAGATGGAATAAAAGGGAACAAAGACTGAGAAAACAAAAGGGGGGTAAAATGAGATTTCTGTCAAAAAATTATCGAAACCAGGCGAAGATCAAAGACAACTGGAGAATTTCCTGCAGCGCCAACCATTACGCCGAGGAACAAGAGGTACAACAAAAAATAAGAGGCAAAAGAAAACAAATACAGAGGGAATATGAAAGAAGCCCCATGTGGCCTTATTATAAGGGCTACACCGCAGGTACTATATTCTTTAACAGCAGTGCTTTATAAATTCTGTCATCTTGTTAAGACTGTCAGGACCACTGACCCTCCCTTCCTCTCTTACGGGGCAACTGGCATTTTGAAGCTCATTCTTTTAACCACAGCTGTCTGATTGCTTTGGTTGAGCACATAATCCAAACAGCTTGTCTCAGCTAATTGTTTGTCCTCCTTACTCCAGCAGACACAGTGCCGAGGATGAGAGTGGTAGCTTCACTTATGATGGAGAGAGGGCAAAAGAGTGCCGGGATCCTATAGTGCTCATTATATCTCCCACTGTCTCTTTGTTGTGTTTCATATTCACGAAGCGATGCAAGCAGCGCTCCCACTTGATCATCACGCCTGAGGGTGTAAGAGCAAGGGTCCCACTTTCACTGTTGTCATAACTCGCCTATGTTAATGTTTATAATGAGGAATGGGCCAGATCATATAAGAGAGTCATGCAGCTAAATGATCAGATACAAGCTGTACTGTGGCATTTTGTGCTCCATTTAACCATTTAACAACAATCACTTGGGACTATTGTACACCATGCACTGAGAAGTCTACGGCCTCCAACCTCAGTGCTTTGAGAAACTGTCTGCCATCTCTCTTTCTTTTTTGCTTTAGTGCCACAGTAGAAATCAACTGTTATCTTTGACTGTCCCGGCCCCGGCTTCTGAAGTAGTGGAGGACGAAGCAAGACTGATTGTCAGAGGTCGAAAGGCTAGGTCAAAGCTGGCTCATTCGTCAGACAAAATGCTATTTTTGTTTCCTGTGCAGTTGAGGAGTGAAGGTGGAGGAAAGCAGCCTGCTCTCTCATTACCAGCGCTATCTCAGTAGTCCCTGCCAACCCCCCATTTACAGCACTTTCCTCTCTAGGGTTGATTCGACTCCTTGTTTTCCTCTCAATGCACAACGCCTACTTTAACAACTATTCCCTAAGAGTTATCTTATATATCATTTGTGTGTGTACATGTTTGTGTACAGGTGGAGTCAGGACAGAAGCCAACATTTTTACACACCTACAGTACATACCATATCTGCCACATTGATACTCAACCTAAACTTTGAGGTACGTGCAGGACATTAATGATGAAAACCTGCCACAAATGCACAGTGTGTGTGATGTGCATGTATGTAAATGATGTGAGATGCAGTTGTACCAAAGATACAGACTACATAAAGTACATGTTGTCACCTCAAACCAACTGCAGCTGTAAATGCATAGCATTAAAAGCATTAAATATCTATTGATGCATTTAGCCTTGAAGGCCTATACGGAGAGGTGCCCATCATAATATAGCCTTAAGAAAAGGCCCAGCCAAGGCCAACATGAAGAGTAAATGCAGTGTACCAATAATCACATCTACACAAAAGGACTTTGACTATCTTTCACGGCATTAAACTGTGTGTGCTCCACACAGCATCAAGTACGGTCAGAAGAAGGCAGATATCGAAGGAATTCAAGTTTTCTGGGACTCAAAAAGGAAATTATGTAAAAACCTTGAAGAAAATGTATTGAGTTAACAAGGATGAATAAAATCTATATAAGATAAGTATGTGTACACTGAGTACTTTTCCTAATAAAGAAATAGTTGGTGTTGGAATATGCGCATCACCTCTTCTATTAAGCACAGATACATAATTATACGGAGAACAGAAAATCAGCCCTAACTGCTACACCGTCTGAATGTCTTTGGCATCATTTAGGCGTGCTGTAAATTAAGAGCTAATCAGAAGCTGCGGATGAGCCTGGCAGAAGTTAATAAAAATTGTCCAATGTGATTCACCCTGTGTTTTTTAGAACTGCTCTAGTCCAAACACAGCTGTCATTCTCTAACAAGAGAGGTGAGAGGGGACAAACAAGCTCCCCATTACTGCTCTGCCACACGTTCCACTATGGGAGTCCATAAACCACTGTCTCAATTGGCTTTTCAAAGAGTCACACTGATAATTACTCCACTGGAGGTAAGGAGATTTAGCCTCTATGAGATCTGGTAATTACAAAGGTGGTCAATGGAAGGTCATTTTTACTCTGTGGATTAGATCGGAGCACTCGCACACTGATGAAGTGGATAACATCACCGTTTCTGCACTCATTTCCCTAGTTCACTGTTAACTTTTATCTCCGTTTGTCACTTTGATAACACTCGTCCTTGTAACAAAACATGAATTATTTTCATTAATGCTCAATCTGTCAATTTTTGAATTCCTAAATTAATTGTTTAACCTATAAACTGTAAACCTTTACAAGTAAACAGACTCAAAAGTGATTTTTGCATATTCTTGAACAGACATGAAAAAAAAAGAAAACCAAGAAATGTGGCAGGATTCTTCACTCATGTAAAAATAGCAATCCTGCGATATAAATACTCCAAGTCCTGCATTGAAAATTTTATATTATTAGCAAAATGCGCTTAAAATATTAAAAATAAAAGTACTCATAATGAAAAAAATGGCAGATGTGAGTGCTATATTATTACTGTATGTATTGCAGTATCTTATAGGATTAGTATTACTGATGCATTAATATAGCATTTTACTGTTGTCGTTGGTGGAGCTAAGTCGAATATGTTGCTTAATTTATAACATATTCATAACATTTATATCATATTTTGTAAGACTGTTATATGTTTTGTATTTACAAGCTTAATCTTTAACTGTAGCTGTCAAATAAATGTAGTGGAGGAAAAAAGTACAATATTTCGAAGTATTAACTGGCATAAAATGCAAATACTCAAGTAAAGTACAAGTACCTAACCCTGGAACACAAATGTGTGTTTCATTCCCTTTACCAGTGCGTATATACAATTGGTAATCATGTTAAAGGAATGGAAAATAGATTCCTGCCTTGGCGATGGCTGGAATAAACATGGAGAAAATAAAACGTTAAAGGAACTACTGAACAACTGAATAAAAACATTACTCAGAGCCACAGCAGGCAATATCACTGTTTCAGTCCTGCTGCAGGGGGAACTCAGTGACTACAAAAAAAAAAGTAGGCATTTAAGATTTGAGTGGAGTCACGGAGCCACAGGATTTTAGAGAGTAAACCACATCGCTTGTAGGGATCCAGAGATAATGCTTTCACTTTGTGATGCAAGGCAATATCAAGCTGTGTTGTTGAATTCTCACTCTGGGGGAAGCATTTCAAAGAATCAAATTGTCTCCATGGAGATATTACACATACAAGAAAATCCCTGTGTGCTCGATAATGTTGCCCTTTTGTGTGTTGCTTACGCGAGGTTATTGATTTCCAAATTGTGGTCCAGGGACCTCTAGGGGCCCTTGAGAGAGTTCCAGGGGGTCCCAGGCAAAGTAAGGTCTAGTTTAATTTCATGATTTATAGATATTATTGCAGCGTTTTAATACTGACCTGCGCTATCAAACTATGTGCTAATGAGGCTGAGAGTGTGCATGTTTTCTTTTAAACTAAAGACTACATAAATCAAAGTGACTATATGTAACTTTTAAACTTTTTAATGTGTAATTTTTCATCTATGATCATAAATGACCTGTAACAGCAAACGAGACTAAGAGAGAAAAGAACGCTATTTTTATATAGTTTGTATTAATGCCATTGCCTGGTCAGATTTTCCCCGCAAAGTCACAAAATGATTTACGGAAGGTAGACGGCGCTACAGAGCACACAAATCTGACGGGTCACAGATTTCGGCGTAACACCGCAAAAGCCTCTGTTATTGTATCCAGCCAGGTAAAGGGTAGCAGGAGATTTCTTTATATAGGCCATATTGTATTTTAATTTTATTTTAGAAAGTATCTGCTGTAGTAATGGCTGATACTGGGGCAGGGCCATCAGAGAAAAAAAGGAAATAAACAAAGAACTAAAAGCTAAACGGGAAAGACATGATGGGCGAAAATGTGAGTCACACTCGGTCGGGCTTTCAACAGATGGAGACAATTACGGGATTGTTAATGATTCAAAACCCACCCCGAATTGGCCCTCAGGTATGCAATATGTCTATTTCAAACATAAAATAACTTTAGATTGCACAATGTGGTTAATTCAATTACGTCCTCCTTCCATTTAGCATGGACGTTTTATTCCTTTCAGTCTGTGTTTGTGTTGGCCTACTGTTTTCTTTTCCTTTGTCCCCCTGTACCTGTGTAAAGCGTCCTTGGGTTTCATGAAATGCGCTATATAAATCTAAGTTATTATTAAGTTGGTTGCTACAACAAACTCTTATTGCTTTGGCTCCTAATACAGTGACAGTGATACCCGGTTTAGCTCACGAGGCATCCAAAGTTACCGTATGCAACACTTGAAATGCAACGAGGCATCTGTAACGTATTCTCTTATTGTAAATGAATGATTTTCTGTCTGAGCAAAACTATACTACTTCATTGCAACTATACAACATCCCAGTAACGCTAACACAGTAATCTGCAGTGGGTAATACAGCACCGTAAAGAAAAGTCCTTTACGATGTGCGGTAAAAACACTATCGCTTTTGTCCAAAGGGGCCGCTGGCATCAACACAAACTGAAAGTTACATATAGCCACTTTAATTTAAGTTTATTGAACTCTCTGTGCTTTAAAGGAGAATTCCGGTCGATTCGAACACGTAGCTCTGTTGTTTTTAAATTTGGAGTGCTGGCAGTAGTGAGAAAAATGAAACCAATCGGTGCTGCCTACACCGTGTTATCCTCCTGCTAGCATTAGCAGCCAACAGGCTTAAACAGGGCAAGTTTTAAACTTGTTTTAAGCCTCTTAACATGTTCAAAATGTCATTAAAAGTGCCTACCCATATGAAGTGATTCCTTCCGAGTGAACACAGTGAATCGGACTGCAGTAGATGTGAAAGAAATGCATAAAAGTTCTGCCAATTCAGCTCTGTTTAGTTCCAGTGTTGATACTGCAAGGATTGCTTCGGGACCGTCTACAAACTACAACACTGAAAAGAGATGCAAACATATTTTCAAAAATAGGCATATGCTTATTTTTTTTAAAGTAAATGCTGTATTACAACTAGCAGGAGACAAGTTATAATTGAGGTAAGTTTGGAGACACTACCTTATTGAATCATTAAATTAATAACCTACATATTTTTGTTGTATCTCTTTTCTGTGTTGTAGTTTGTAGACGGTCCCTAAGCACTCTTAACTGCCGTCTCAACACTGGAACTAAACAGAGCTGAATTAGCAGCACTTTCATGCATTTCTTTCACATCTACTGCAGTCAGATTCACTGTGTTCACTCGGAAGGAATCACTTCACATGGGTAGGCACTTTTAATGACATTTTGAACATGTTAAGAGGCTAAAAACAAGTTTAAAACTTGCCCTGTTTAAGCCTGTTGGGTGCTAAAGCTAGCAGGGGATAACACGGTGTAGGCAGCACCGATTGTTTTCGTTTTTCTTGCTACTGACAGCACTCCAAATTTACAAACAACAGAGCTACGTGTTGAAATCGACTGGAATTCTCCTTTAAAGTTTGTAAATCAGTGAAATTAGTTGGTTCACTGTCTGATTTTAAGAAAAACCTGTAGACTCTTGGCCCTCCATGGCTCTTAATCTAAAGCTAAAAATTTGGTTCTTTAGGACAAAACCTTATTCAACAACACAATGAAGCATTTGATTAACGTTTAAGATTTATGATTAGAAACATCAAGATGTAGGTAATTCTTGTTTTTATGCATTTCCTGGAAGTTTCAATGGTTTAAATGTTCAGTATTCCTCTAAAGGGAAAGCATTTAACTATATTCAACTATACTACGCCTCAAACACTTTCTTAAATCAAATTAATGACACAACAAAATAGATTTCTTGTATACATTGAGAGATTCCCCCCTGACTTCAAACACTATGTGGGCAGTATGTAATACTGTGATGCCCAGTAAGGGCACCCTCACTTTTGTCCTTCAGAGTCCAGAAGGTGCCAAACCCCCACCCTCTTAAAAAAAGAGCCTGTCTGCCTGGCAGGAGAGACTGGGTTATTACAGCGTGTTCATGGTCCCATCATGTGTCGTCAGACCAAAGTGGAGGCCGCGAGTAAAAGCCTCATGCAAAATTTATGTTCATGCGGCTGTTTCAGTGGGTGGAAAAATCAATATTGTGGGCCTGATGCACGGAGATGACTGAGTGCTCTCTGACTGACAGTAAAAGCTGAGAGAGATTGAGGGGCTACATTTACTGCTTCAGAAATGGAGTGGAGTAGAGTTGCTCTAATAGTCTAGTTCACCTTAAATTTGAATTTCATTGTTAATTATTTTTGGTAAAAACTGGGATATTGGGGGCCATTAGAGCACAAGAGAACAAATGAAGAATGAGCAAGCTTGTTTTCAAATCGCCTAAAACACATTTTGCCTTGTGGTTTCTGAGCAGCTATAGTATTGTATATTATGGGGTTATTAAGCCTTCCCTTCCTTTTCAACTTAGATACAGATACTACAGATATAAAATGATTGTAGAATAATCAAAAGACAATGTGGGTATGAGGAGGACATCATAGGGATTTTGTTCTGCGCTGCTTCACTTACATATGCTTTTGATAGCGTGCCACATACCCACAGTGCATTTGGGGAGGAATGTGAGAAGAGAGCGAAACAAAGTGAGAAAAAGAAATTCAGTGGGATGAAATAACCCCAAACAATGGGATTTGCTTTCCATTCTTCTGCCTCCATCTTCTGTCTTTAATTATTCCCTTTGGTTGTCTGAGGGAGCGTGTAAGCACTTTCACACAGCACAACATGCCCAGCAGCACAACACTGTCTGCCTTAGTGATGTGGAGACTTCTGAGTGACACTGAGCCTCTTGTGATTATTAATGCTGTTTAATACAATACAGGGCAGCCACTATGATTGAGGGAAAAAACATATTTCAAAATGCGGCATTGGAAATGCATTGTGAATGGAATTATGTACAACATGAGCACTGCACTTGAGATACATTTTCCCCCTGCTACAAAACAATATGTACACCATAAAATGAAGACTAATGTTTTGTAGATGCAACACTGAAAATGTATGTTTGATAACAAGGGCCAAGTGTGCTCTATTTTGTACACAGGGTTTAATGGAACCTCAGCTGATCCTGGTGGGATCCTTTGTGCCGGTTTAGTAGTTTTTTCCTGAATCGCATATGAGATATTTGAGAGCCCAGAACGATGTATGATGAATGAAGTAGCATGCTACTTATACGCTTATCGTGCTCACTGACTAGCAACAGGTTCAGCAAAGGGCAGTGGCAGTAAATGAAATTCTGCACCGGGACAATATATCATCAAAAGAAATGTATGCACCCGAAACTTACAAGCCTTCTTCAGATGCGGACAAGGTGCCTGACGGGGTTGGGGGAGGGGGTGAGGATGGGATAGTAGGAAGAAAAAAAGGGGGGAAATGGGAGAATAGGGGGGGAGGGTATTTTTTTCTGGATGGGTGAGGAGCAAGCAAGGGGAAGCAGCAGATTTTGTTGAATCAGTTCTATTTTCATACTGGCTGATCTGTGTGTTTTAACCATTTCACTGCAGCTGGAAAATGAAAGTACCAGGGCTAATTTCACAGTGAGAGCTCACTGAACAAAACCCCCCATGGTCTGAAAAAGGTGCTAAGTCTACTTTGTCATTGTGATTACGGCACTGTAATTCAGAAAAGGGGCTCGTGTGTATGAGAGAAAAGTAGAAAATATGTTCAGAAAGAAAGGCAAGAAACACCTTTTTCCTCTCTAGCCTGAGATGTACTTATTGAGGTTTATGATTTGTAAGTAACAAATATCTCTCTCCCCAAACTGTACTGTACTGATGCCACAGGATCCATCTGTGATGTGTCTGCAGTTAGTCCAGAAATAGCACCCACGGGACTTAACACACTCCCTAGGCCTCCTACGGGACCTTTTAAGCTGCACTGATACTGATAAAAGCTCCCACAAATCTGGCCCCCAGATACCTCAGCCATTAATTAAGGTAATTAGGCCCTGGTCAGCAATTAGTAACCACAGATAGCTTTTAGCAGCAGCTAAGACGTTCCCGCTGGCGAGGTGTTTGGTTCCATACCATCTGCTGACAAATGTCACCACAGACTCTTTGGTTTCACGAATAGGGAACTGGAGAGCTGTGTTTAAAAATGACCTCTGTGTGATCCAGACTGGCTCCCAGACTCCCACTGCCTCTCTGCTGCTGCACGATCACTTCGTTTGTTATTCTCACTTCTTTGGTTCTTTTCTCTTTCAAACATGGAGGAGCGAGCTCTATGAAAATCCATACAAGCTGTACGCGGTCAGAGTGGGAAAAGGAAACATTCACTGCCCAAGATATCGATCAAAATTAGAACATCTGGGCTGAATGTAAGTAGTATTGATTAGAGCGTAATGCTACATTGATTTGCTTGTATTATTAAGTCCATGATTGATCCATATTGATAATCTGTTCGTTTACATTATAATGTTACATACAGTTATATTGAAAGTGAAGATGTATATCAAAATGATGCTGTACATATAGTAGTTTTAAGCAGGTTTTCTCAGATGTATTATTTTCACTGTATTGTAAGTAGATCTTTTATCGGGACCTTCTTCGAAGCATAAATCTGAATGCCAACAACTCAATGTGAGGAAACAGCCTCCTATTAAATCTTTTTTTAAAGCACCTGTGATAATTAAATTCACAGGAGAGCATTAACAAAAGCATAGACGTGCTGAAAAAAAGTGAGAAACATTCACAAACAAATTTGGCATTTATATTAATATAAAAATACAGCAGTTTGTGTATTTCATCCTGTGGCAGAGTCAGTGATTTAAGGCGCTCGGAGTAGAAACACTGATAAAAACAGGCTGAATACTCACATTCAACCTTAGAGAACAGATCATGCAATAACTCACATTACTGGGGAATGGGAAATAAAGGATGCAGCTGTGCTACTTTACACAATTCCACATTTGAAGCAATCGGTGATAACACCATTTTCATTCCGGTTCAGTCCCATAAAATTACCATTAACATTACAACTCATGCAGAACACAGATAAATGTAAAATGTCACCCAGTTCTGCCAGGCGGGAATTCCAGTTCCACAAGATTACCATCTCTGTCTGCTCTCTCCCACTGCACCTTGTCTAATATTTCATTTACAACATTTTATAAGTTCATTTTCCCCTCACTGACCATGTAAATCACAAATCAATTTTCATTTAAAATGCTTGACTACAGATTGTTGCTGAAAGCCTCTGAATTGCGCCTCAGCGATATGGCAGACCTTTAGCAAAGCTTTCGGAAAACAGTCTGGCCGGAAAAGGGAGGAAAAAGTGAGATGTAATTTCTACAAAACAACTCCGGGGCCAAACGGTCAAGGCATTTACTGGAAGTGGTCAAATATCATAAAAACAATACACTATTATGTATCGTAGTTAGTATTAGATTCAGTACTCCCTCATTTATTGAAACCTCAGACTTGTGACTCAAAAGGAACCAAGGCTGATTACTATTTTGATGAAAAGATGAACACTATTGATTGGGCATAATTGTTGGGGACATCCTATCAATATATGCAACGATCTTAAATACTGATTATTTATTAAGGAAATAAGTGTGAAGAAGATTATAGAAAAGGTTCATCATTGAGATTTGATTTAGAAAATACCCACAAAACTTGTAATATATTTCAATGGTGAACTAATAATTTGGTTAAACAGACACAACAGTTTGTAAATGTAATTATACTGAGGAGAAGATTATCTGTTATAGCTCGGAAGTTAAGGGAATAAAAAACAGCTGGATTAAAATGGAATCATTTTGAGTGTTCCTAATTATTCACGCAATTGAAAGCTACTTTGAAGATTTGTCATGTTGGCATCCAAACTCCTAATTCGAAAACCTATTCTCTCATACACTACACTTTACTACAAAATCCTTTTAAATAAATGCATTACGCTCTCTGCATGCACAGTGCAGACAGACACACTGTGCAACGTAGAGAGACTGTCTTGTAGATTGTTTGTTTATGGCAGGAGGTTTGCAAAAAGCCTCCCTCAGTGTTTACCATTGAGGGCAGATGTCAGGGTTTGCTGTGGAGGAGCAGACACAGCCACATCTGATTAACAATATTATTGTCCTCCTCCACACCACCATAAAGACCCCCCCCCTCTTTTCTTTCTATTTCAGGCTTAAGCAGTGTGCTGTCCTGTGGCATGGCTGAGCCAGAGTGACACTGCCACCATCCACAGAAACAAAACATGAGTCAAGCACCAGAAGGTTAAGACAAACAGCACTACTGTCTTACTAGACAGAAAACATAAAAATATCTTGACATACTGTACATACATTAAAAATATTACTGAATATTCAAATACACTGTGCATCATTTGTGCTGTTATTTTTGTGCAATTATGAAATATATGTTACTTCAATTCAGAACAAATTAGCATGTCTGCAACAAGTGAAACACCAGGGGGTAACATTTACTTACATCTCAGCTTCAAAAAAGACATCAGAGTATAAATCATCAATCACTCATCAGAGTCTCCTGGGAGTGTCTGTGTGTTCATAAGTGCAGGTACAGTAAACATGCGCTTCAGCCTGAGTGTAAATGTGTGTGTTTGATTCTAACCCTCTCATCGCTCCTCTGTACATTTTGATTGGTGATTTTTTTCCTCTTTCCGTCGCCAAACTGTCACAAAGGCAGTAACCCCACACGTTTCCAAGCTGGTTATTGAGGACAAACAATAAACCACTGGCAGATATCAATGGCGTAGATGAAAACCCGGGTGCCATATCTGCTGGGACTGCCTGGCGAACCTGCCTCTGCCTGCGCTTCATCTCCAGCAGCACCTCTCACTCTCAATTATTTGGCTGCTGTCACAACAAATCAATCAAATTACCGCTCCAGGACTGTGTGCAGCTGATCCTATTGCACCCCTAGTTGCATTAGCTTTGAAATGTATGAGGTCTACATTTTATCACTGTTATTTATTTAATGCAGCTCTCTCCCCTGCGAGTCATCTTACAACCACAGCAAAGTTAAATCATTAAAGGACGACGTGGAATACATACTGCTTGAGAACACTTCAAATTAAACAGCGATAAGGGAGGAGGGATGGGTTTGGCCTCTATTGTGTTAAGATGGCAGATGTTGATGTGAGGAAATGTGGACCGCTTGCACAGGGTCCTCCTAATGCACTCCTCTATTGGCTGAATGTGCACACAAACAATGGCTTATTTCTTTTCTTATCCCAAAATGATTCGACGAATACACACATGAGAAAAAGCAGCCCGCAATGAGCAACTAGTGTGGCTGTAACAAGCCCAAAAAGGATGCTTGGAATCCTCTAGCTCCAATAATGTAATGGGTAAAGGGACACAGAGGCATTCCCACAGCAGACAGAGGTTAAGTCAGTGGCCCGGCCCGGTGATCTAACCTCTTAAAGGAGCAGCAGTCAGCTGAGGCAGAAGAGATGCAGTCTGACATGTCTTACTAGTGTAGAAACATCTGGCTCTACCCCCAGGAGCCCACCCTTTGGTGGTATAATGAGCAGAGTGATTTCCCTAATTTGTATCGAAACAACACCCGCAACCTGCGAACGACACTGCTGAGCGTTTTCATCAAAACGGCAGACATGCCTTTGATTGGCACTGACACCGGGTCTCATTACTGCAGGTGAGTGGGATGCCGACCTTTATCAGGAAGCCTGAGTGCTGTTTTGTGTTTCCTGCGGACGAGTACAGAGGAACAACGTTCTCACCTCACCATTAGAACTCGGCTCTCTGATGTGATGCGCTGCCTGGCTTTCTGCTGAGAGCAAATAAGATGGGATATGCTTATTAATATGAAAGAGCTCCGGTAAACTAGCTTCTTGCATTACCTTTGAGTGAGTCTTAGAGAAGAGGAGTAGACAGATGAGACTTTGTTATGCTTCCTCCCATTGGGCATTACATGTACAATGCTTTGATACAACTAGTTTTACAAGTACGGTAATCATGCTTTGCTTGTTATAAAATCATGTGAAATGAAAACCTATTAAAAATGCATCGGGAAGTTAGCATCATAACTAACAACAACAAAATCTGTAGATGTTTTGTCTGCATCAGTCACACATACTTATATTTGAAATTGGGAAAATCACGTATGATGTTTTTATTCATATGAGCCGTCATATTTACAGACCTCTAGCATGACCCAACCTAGTTTTTGCCTCTGTGAAGTCAGCTAGAATTGTGTGCACTCTGTCACAAAAGATAACTTTCTCCCTTGTTTAGTTTCATTGGGAATTTGTTTTTACTGCATGTTTGCAGGCATAAATCATTCTGACAAATAACCAGTTACACTGGTGCCTGTGTTTACTGAGTCTGCCACAAGATGCTGCTCAGTTTTATTTAAGCAACCACTCCAAATTTATAGCACAACCCCATTACAGTGATAGTTATTCATCACAGTCTGAGAGAGGTGCCCTCCTAAAGCTCACAGCAGTTCAGCCAGTTCCCTTCTGGTAACATTCATTCGTGCAGAGCCAGCTTTGATTAGTTTGATCAAAACATGTGATCAAAGATGCTGTTGTTACTGTTTGTTCTGATTTTATCTTTCCATTTAATTTCCCTCATTTAAACTGAATATGACAATGTATGACAGAAAATCCTTACATTGATTTAATATAGCTAATTAAACATTGCATTGTTAAAAAGACTATGACTATGAGACCTCAAGCATGCTGGCTCTCATGTAAAGAAGTCCTCCACCGTCAACCGCCCATTCCCCAAGACAAACAGCCTTATTAGTTGGTCATTAGCCGCCTCATTACATTTAAATACAGCCATTGGCTGGGCTCCTCCTGGAGTCTCATTACTGTGCCTCACAGTTGTCTTGTGTCTGATCTGATGCTAATTAGCTAGCAGCGTGAGAGCTGTAAAGCACACTTGCTCCTGAGGTCGTGAAATGAGCTGACTGCTCCCCGGCGACAGCGCGCTGCTGTATTATATGTGTGATTAATCAGGCCTGGAGACCCGGAGGGGCGGGGAGGGGAAGCGAGGGGGACGCGGGGGCAGAGGCCAGAGTTGCAGTTGTCTGACAGAGGTGCTGTGCCAGCAGGCCTCATTCAGCGGAGCTGTGATGAACTCAGACAGGGGAGAGTGGAGGAGTGTCGCATGGCCAGAGGGGCCCGGACACAGTCAAGACATTTAGCTTCACTCGTGACTTGTGTCACTTTCTCTCCATGGAGGTCCCTTCAATGCATCCCCTTCAAATAAGAGGACATGCGAACAGGCAGTCTGTCATTCCACTCACTTAAAAAAAGATCTGCCACAGAGGCATTTCTCCACAACAGTTTTTTTTTTTTGCTATCGCTCATGTATGGGGAATTTTATCAGGACATTGGATTTCGGGCTGTTGGTTTGTTTGTCAGTGGACAATAAGGATGACTGAGAGGTGTTTGTTTCTGCGTCCTGACACCATGACAATGTGTTTGTCGATCAGTTCATCAGATCACTGAAGCCTCTGGGTTGTTCCTCACGCACCAGGAAGAAGATCTGTTGAAGTGTGAGTCAGACGGGCCTGCTGGGCCCATTATCGTCCACTACTGATGGATACATTGAAGGGTTCGCTGGATAGATGCGAGTTTATTAAAAGCTCTGCCCACAGCAATGGCTGCTGTTATTTATGCATGTTTGTGTCCATTAGGCTTCTACCTCCACATTTCATCACTCAGGGCATCTGTCCATCCATTTCCCCACATGAGGGGAGCCTTCCCTGCACTTTATGCTGCACTGGCATTATTGTAATCTCCATCCTAAAAACACACTGCTTTACATGTAGCCTGGCATCTTTTAACATTAGTGCAGCTCTCTCATCTAAGATTTATGACTGATGGTTTCCCCATCCATCCCTCAATCTAATGGTATAAAAGAGACAATGTTTTAAACATTAAAATGAAAACCATTTACAACTATGATCAAAAGAGAACACTTGGGCATTAAAGTTTAAAAGGCAAGGATAAGTACAGCCATGTGGATGGACAGATGAGGTGGAAAAGAGATAAAAAAGTAAAGTACAGTGCACTCTTATGCACAGGAAAGAGGCATAAAGTGCTTTTGCGCTGCACTGCAAAACGTTGACCTGTAATTAATATGGTTGTCCCTTCGGGGAAGTTGAGGATAGCAGCTTTTTTGGGATACAAACCCCTGAAGGATTCTTACCTGGTCAAGAGGTTTGTAAAACATTTGTATTAAAGAAAAAACAAAAACGGTTAACAAACTCTTGTTGAGAAAAAAACCTGTTGTATTTATATCTAATAGTTGCTAATTTCTTATGTTCTATAAATCATTGTGTATAACACAAAAAAACCTTCATTCTTGTTACATGACCATCGGAAAGTGGAGTACTTACTGGAGTACCTGAATTATTTTCTACTTGTTTCCTGGAATATCATGTTGACCCTGTCTTGTCATATGAATTCGTTTTTTTTTCTGTCACTGTGTGTCTAAACTGCTCTCTTTCTTTTTTTTTTTTTTTTTCTTTTTTTTTAAGATTATTTTTTGGGGCTTTTTCCTTTTATTAAGGGGGAGAGAGATGGGGGATGACACGCAGCAAAGGGCAGCAGGTCGGATTTGAACCCGTGCTGCTGCAGGACTCATCCAACATGGGGCAAAAACTCTTACTGGGTGAGCTAGAGGGCGCCCCAACTGCCCTCTTTCTTACCTTGCAGGTTCTGGAGAGGGAGCGTCATGATGCCCCCTGCAGCAGCAGCAGCCACCAGGTTCTGGATGTTGGCTGTGGGCAGGGAGAGAACGAGGCCCTGTTGCCCACCCAGGTGTCCGCCTGCGTTGAAGGGGATGAGGATGGGCTGGTTCATGCCTGGCGCTGCACCGGACATCACTCCGCCAACTGCATTGGCCAGCTGCTGGGCTACCAGGAGAGACTGCAGCAGAAACACACATACATAGCATTATTAGTTCACAGATGGGTCATTTTTTTCTCTAATATATTTCATATCACCAAACAACATTGTGTCATCTGAGACATTTTTGAAGTAGTATGTCCTTCTTTTAATGCCAGCTAAATTCTAAATAAACTAAACACTGTCGTGTGATTTATTTTGATAGGATCAAATTACTTTACCATATTTGAGTAAAAAAGAAACACACAGGAAAATTAGTAGCAAAGAGAGTGCAGGGGCAGAGGGGTCATTTAGTTGAATACGTTAGTCTAATCTGCCTGACTCATTGATCCTTTAACTGACTGAGGTTTGTGCAAGTTAGAACCTATGGCAATGACCATGACTCTGAAATATCTGTAGCCTAACTGTGCTGTGTATTGACAAATCCATGGCGCTGTCCGTGGTGCTGAAGAAGTAGACCGATTTGTAATAGCGACTTTTTCTCTGAGTCTCACCCTTCTGTCAGTTTCGCTTGTTGCGAGAGAATGAAACAAACCAGTTCCGTCTCCCCTATTAAAAGTTATCAAATCGCCTACTGAATAACAGCATATATCACAAAATGGCAAATATATGTAAATCACATAAAATTATCAAAGTGTTCAACTGCTATATATTACATGATACCAAACTCTATGTGTAAAATTATAACTTTAATAGCTAATTTTTGTTCAAAATCATATATATATATATATATATAGATATACATATATATTCTGGAATGCTTAATTGAGACAAGTAAAGCAGATGTCACCAAAGTGACTGTATCACTAATCAATTTGTTTTGATGAATGCAGTTGTTTTGTTGATGAATTCTGTGCTTTGTTGTGTCACAGACTGACAGTAAAAACACACTGCCGTTGGTACTGACAGAGATCAAATTCAATCTTTGTGAAAGAGCTGAGAATTTTTCTTTCACAGAGATGCAGAGTGATTTATGTTTCATCCCACTGAACAAATCCCTGGTACCACAGAAATGTGCCTGAAATACACAGTGCTTTTCCAACAAAAAAATGAAAAAGTAGCAGTACTTTACTCTTTTGATGAGGGATATAACACATCACTCTCAGCTCTTCATGTATCCATTCATTCACATTAGTTCAAGTGGATTCGTTGCAGTCATACCCATAGAGGACAAGATATGTTATCAAAAGTATCGCTCTGAGATATTTTGCACAGTAGAAGATCTCTTCAAATGTATTTTCCGAGGAAGTGGGTTTGGATAGACACCAACACATTTTTAATCGAGAGCTTTGAGCCCGAAGTGGGAATGTTTGTACCATGGCCTAAATCTCCATTAATACACAGGGAATGACATCTTACATTTTATTCATTCTGATAAAACCTTTTTCAAATTATGTCAGCGTTTGAGCATGTCAAACTGAATTTACACAGGAGGTATGAGACAGGAGGACTGAGGATGCTGCAAAATCCAACAAAATTAATGTTTAAACATTAAATTGAATTGTTTGGAATAAAATGACAAGAGTACACTGTCACCTTGTGTTGTGTCCACACTAAAGCAGCCTTTCGATGTTGCTAGGTAAGCCTGGCTGCACTGTGTTGACTCCTCCACTGTGACTTAAGTTCACAAGCCTTTAACTCCAATTGTCAGCTATCTGCCTCTGTTTTGCATGGTGTGTCTGCCGCTTGCACAGAATGCGAAGCGGAGTGACTGGTGCGAAGACCCCACCGTACTCCCAAACCTGGTGCTCCTAGGTGACAGGCGTGTCACTGTGATAACCCTGCATGGAGCAGAATGCCTGCACCCACTGCGACATACATGTGATCACAGTTTAAGAGGTACGAGGTCACGTGGGTTTAAAACCACAACGCACAGAGAGATCTCAGAGTGAAATATCTGCACTGAGAGACAAATGAATACAATATATAAAACATATATAAAAGCATGGAGAGGTGATTGTTGCTGGCAGGAGTAATCACACACACTATATAGCATTCCTCTTTCCCAACATTTGCTTTGATACACAACAGCAGCGCATAACAACTGACAATATTTGACGCTTCTGAGAGCATCCAAAATGACATTCGCCATTAACTTTAAAAAATGAATTAATAATTTGGGAGCTCAAAGAATCCTCAAAGGACAATAACAAAGGCAACTCGTTTGTTAGCGGCAAGTGACATATGTTTAATCTTGCGTTTTAAACTAAATTTTATCTTGAATCGGAGCAGCATATAATCAAAGACACTCTTTGAACATTTCATCTCTGAGTCAAACAAAATGAGACTGCCAGACTTGACAGCAAAGACAGCCTCACATAGAAGGGAATAACATTAAAAGACAATTCTGCAATTATCAGATGTAGCCCTGATTTATTTATCATTACAGGCAGCTTTGGGGAAACAGGCAGCTGTTCGGCACACAGGAAGCTGCCAAAAGAAGGCGGTTTTTTAAAGCATGCATTGGTCTTTAGGCTGTTTGTTGTGCCAGTTTAAAACTGATTATGATCTTTATCTGAGGTGATAATACTGTTTATGCACACATCAAAATCAGAGATAAGAACAAATTTAGCATGAACATAATTAGTTCAACTCTGCAGCCACACATCACGTTTTTACTACGAGAATCCCCAGCATCACTCATCTTGATTTACAGGCAGTTCACCTTCTGGCTTTTCGTCTGATACTCTCACTCCTCCTCTCCATAGGTGCTGTTGGAAAGCTGTTGTACAGTGCTTGGCAGGCCTGACAGCTGAGTGTTGAGAAGTGGTCTCCTAGGGGCCACACGGACGCACAGACTGGGTGTGTGTTGGGCTCTGGATGGGGAAGCAGCCCCACTCAGGACTGGATCTGGTACCCAGCCTCTCTGCCCATCAGGGGAGAATAGGCCCTTATATCTGCTTGGCAGCTCTGGCACTGAGAAATTGCCCATAATCACCCAGATAGCAGACTTTTGTCATCCTAACTGCGAGTGGGAAACAGAAGGAAGGTGGATTCATGTTGGGTAAACTACCATCGGATAATGGTTGTTCGAACAATATCCGGCTCTGGAGCGAGAATCTATCAAAACATATTGATTCTGGAACAAGAGAATTGGGTATGGCATACGGAGCGCCTTTGTTTCTGAAAAGTGTTAGCTTCGCAGAGACTGTACTGACAGCATTAATATATTAGATGGTGACTGTTGAGAGCCGCCTGCTGAGGCTCAGACTGTAACTGCTGCCTGCTAGAGATGCTTTCCTTTTGTGTGTATTTTTTATCTATTACAAAAACAGTGGCTTTGACCAGCGAGTGAGTCTCTAATCAGAAAAGTGCTTTTAATTAAGCTCATTCTTCATCTCCACTTGCAGCTGATTGACTCTTTCACTGGGGATTTCTCACCCTATAAACCTGCCCAACAAAACTGAACGACTCTCCTCCTCTCATGTTTCCTCTTTTGTTTATCCTGATGAGGATTGAGTGTCATTGAGTAACACTGAGTGCAGAGAATGGCCTTATTAAAGAGGGTGGAGGAAACCTGATGCTCTGTGTGTGTGTGTGTGTGTGTGTGTGTGTGTGTGTGTGTGTGTGTGTGTGTGTTGAGCGGTGACATTGAGCAACACTAATGAGATAGATGTTCATTAAACATTGCAAAGCCACCAGGCCAATAAATCCAATCAGATAGGACAATGCCTGATTGAGCTATTAACAGGGCTGCAGGCTCAGGCTCTTTGCTCCCCTGCTTGTTTTGACAAGGCCTGTATTGTCAACTCATTACTGCCACAATTCAATTACGTGTGACGTGTGATGACAAAATACTTTATGGTTTCACATTTTAGCTGAAAACGATTCACGGTGTAGCATTCAGTGAGGGTGCTTTATGTTTTTTGTTTCACTCATCACGTGCACTAAAAGAATATGAATTCCATTACTGAAACTGTCATGCAGACACCTTAATCTTACTCTCATCATGGCTGTGATCAGAGTAAACATAAGTCAATTAACGGAGCTGAGTTAGTTGTCAATTTTTGGAGTTGCTCTTAGTAAACTGAAGTTAGCATAGTTTGGCTTCTGAATCATTCTACACACGGGAGGCAGAAAAATAAACTGCGACAGAGCCCAGACCAAACACAACGAGGAGACCGGGGACAACGTCGGAGCGTGTATCATCACAGAGAAGGATGCTTAAGCCAACCGATCGGAGTGACTTCTCATGCACCAGGCTCCAGTTTGTAAAATTATTTGTCATCATTAATTACAGTATTACATGGATAGTTACGGTAAGACACTGCTACAGTCAAACCAAACTGTGTATATTTGATTTCATCCATTCCACACTGTCACATTAACCAACATGACTTGAAATCAAAGGTCATTTGAGGAGAGATAAGGAAGGAACAATCAAATCAGTCAGACATGGAGGCATTATGACTTTGCAGTCATATTTTGACTTCTGTTTGGTCAAAATTCTCACTGGACCTGATACTAGTTATGTCTGGTGTCACCTGGGTTCCCTTTCTACTTGACTCCTCTAGCTCTCTGCTTCAGCCAGTTTTCTTATAATGAAATTTCTCCAGACCTCTGTAAGTTTGACGAGAAGGAGGCTAACTCAACTTTTATAGTTGAGTACGGTGTCATAACTCATATAAATTGGAGTTATTGTGGGAGCCTGCTTTTGCAAACTTCCTACAGTAAATGTCTCAATACAAATATTAAACTCAAAGCGTTCACATGATCATTAATTAAACAGAGTGTTTTAAAGTTTGGGTACGTTGGGTAAGTTAGATTGTTGCAGATCCCCTAGTCACTTTGCCAGACCGTCCTCCACAGCGCTGCGAAGGAGGGTCTGGCTAGTCCACACAGCATTCCGGGATGGGAGAAAAACGTGCTGTGGTTTACTGGCATTTCTTTAAATCAATCACAATCGTCTTGGGCGGCGCTAAGCACTACAGACTACAGATCCCCTAACTTACCTGCGGACCCATTGGGAATCCTGGGTGTGACTGGCCCAGGTGACTCTGCTCAGAAGGACTGCTGCTGGTGTCAGACTGGACCGAACCGTCACGAGCTCCTGGGAGAGCAACAGGCAGAGATCCATGTAGAAAGAAAAAGAAACAACAAAGAATCCACCTTAGATCAACACAGACAATAAAAGTAGATAAACACACAATACAGACCATGTTGTGATATTACAACACAGTGTCGTACAGCGCAGAGGAGGGCAGTTGGGAAGGAAGGGGAATTTGTATTTAATGGCTTTATCAATAACCGCTGTAGCGCTGAATAAATTACCAACCAGCGGAGAGGCTCATTGATGGTGGATGATGCATACTGGCGGGTCCCTGATGGCCTAGATTACCGCTGAGAGATAGAGCTCCACCACAAACGCTGGGCCATATTATTCAGCCATTTACATCACCGAGTATCACTCATCTAAACCCACTCCCCCGCCCGCCACTGTGAGCCTGCAGCTACGAGACACAATTAGACCTGTTTGCTATGAGGGCAGAGTGGAGTGGAGCAGACAGGGACATGATAATAAGCTTGCTGATGGCTGCAGGGAAAACAAAGAACACCGCCGATTGGATATCATAGCAATCCCCATCTAACAGAAACTCTCAGCAGTGCACTGAGTGTGGATTGCTCTGGAAGGTCAGAAAGGCTGCTTTGACCCTCACCCTTTGACTTTGATGATGCCTCACTGTTGACACAAAGACTTGCTGAGTGCAAAGACGGGTAAATCTTGCAGAAAGAACTGTCAGAAAAATTACAATCTCTTAGATGTCTTTCACCAAACTGACTGACTATACCCTATAATACCCACTGACAAAAAAATAATTTTCACAGTATATTCATTTAAAAATACAGAAAACTAAATTTTGGAGGACTTTGTGTGTGAAGGGCAGATCTTACTGCAATAATGTGCAAAACACTTGAATCAAACCAATAAAGTTGTGAACATGGACAAATATCTAATAGTAGTATAAAAAAATTAAACTACAGTAACATTAAGGATGATTTTCTGAAAATAAAAGTGATTTTTCTAATTTCAGAAAGACAGTTGAAATGATGTTGGTTCCGGGGATAAATGTCTTTTGTAATAAGTTTGTGAAGGTGAGAGTGTAGTGCCGCAGAAACAAAATGTGAAAAAACTGCTGTATGTGCTATTATGAATAAGGACTGACAGGCTGTCAATACAGTGGATAACATCTTCTCACTGATTCATCTCACTCAGGTGTGTCAATAATAACTTCAGGCCTTTTATTGATGCCAACTGCAACACTTGCCTTAACCTGAGTGAACAAAGCTGTCCCTGATCAAAGTATTTAAGCTTTTTCTCTGGGTCATTTTTATTATGTTGTCTCAATCTGTGTATGTTTGACTTATTTCGGGGACAAAGTGCCACCAGTATTCAACATCTTCTTCCTTATATGTTCCGCTCTGATTGAGTTTTGAGTTTGAGTTAAGGCGCAAAATGTCTTTGTATGCTAAGAACATTGATTTGTTTTTTAAAATGCCTCACAAATTAGTTTTTAAGGCCCCGAAAACCTATTTTCTGAATCAGCCTCTTACTACGTGTCACTGGGTCGTACATGAACACACAATTTTATTTCACCAGTGAGATTTGTGTAATTTTTTGTTTTTGTCTTTGCGCATCTCACTGGTTTGTAGTGGGCGTGGCTCAATTGGAAAAACGGGATGTCACTTACTTTCATGCACCGATCAGGAATCAATAACATTTGAATCAAAATCTGGTAATAGCGGGTGGGTGGTTTGCTTGTGTTGCAAGGTACGTTTTTTGAGTGGGAGAATGTTTTTTTTTTTAATAAATTTAAACTGAATGATGCTTATTTATGTAGAGTTAAGAAACTGAACATGAGGTGAATAAATCTATTTTATTCAATTATCAAAAAAACAAACAAAAAAACATGAGTACACTTCCCCTTTTTGATTAAAATTAGAAATTTAAAGGCTTTATTAAGTACATATAAGTGCCCGGAACTACTACTACATTTATTGTTTGTTGCTTGTTTTGCCTTCATGTAAAGTGTCCTTGGGTCCCTTGAAAGGCGCTATAAAAATCCAAGCTATTTTTATTATTATTGTCATACTTGTAATTTACAAGCACAATACAATTGGCAAATTTATTTTAAAAACACCAATGTGATAATGTTACAAAAAGGTTTTGAATGTATGATACACAAACCCCCACAAGAACATCTTTTTATATGGACTGTCTCCTTCAAACATCAGCTCTTCTCTGTAATAAAGTGGATTTTGTGAATGATGAAGGCAAGCCAACTATGTGGAAATGGGTTGAAGGCCACACAACCTCATCAAACCACACAATTTTGGCAATGAATACAAAAAATGTAATCACATTTCCACTGTAAGATCGATTTCTTAAATGGAATATCGTGGCTTTTCAATAAAGAATAAAACACTGGTCTTTTTATTCATGAACAGAATGAATAGGCTTTTTCTTGTTCAACATACAGGGCATGCAGTGGTTTCTAGTCCTTTTCTAAACGCTTCATAAAAAGCGGACTATTGCCAGAAAGATCTCATTGCTTGTCAAGTATATTTACGCATTACAGTTTAAACTCCCCTCCGCCAACTAAAATCATTTCATCTTTACATAAAATCCAAATAATTGGTGAGTGGTATGACCTAACAAACCTCAAGCATTTGATGGCTGATGTGAAAGCCCAAGGGGAGCCTGCTTTTCTAGCTGGTTTCTACCTCTGGCTGGCTGGCCATGCTTCTCGATGAAGGGGCACATCCTCTCGCTTATCAACCTCGCAACGCAGTGGATATTTTGACAAGCCAGTCTCTTTTCACCAATTATTTCACCCATTATGGATCATGTTGTGTGCAGCCCCACCCTGCACACTCAGTATCTGGAATTAGGATCAATCTGGACTTACAGGAAATACTTTGTGGCTGAATTAGAGTCGATAAAAAGCGACAGATAAAGTACAATATCATCATAATCTGCTGTAAAATTTCACATTTATTTTTGAAGGGGGGAATATTATGAGGCCATATTTTTTTTTTTGTGTATCATCAATAGGCTCCAAACAGTATGACTCATGACTGTAGTTAAGATATTAGTTGTGAATAATGTATTCTATCTGATAAACAGTGTGGTAGACTTACTGAATAACGATTCCTTGATGCCTTCATTTCACAATAACTTAGAAAGCTTCATCCCCTTGCAAATATCAGTAACGTTAACACGTTTATCGCAGGGGGGAAAAATCGATAATAAATAAATACACATGCACATCTTCCCCCAAAGGATTTGTGTAATTTCTTTAACTAAATTAAATAGCTGACAGAAGAAATGCCCCGGGAGTCAGTCTTCAATTCTTTTTTATTACTAGAATCTTTGTACATGTTTTGCTTTTCTTTTCTTTACAAAAAATCTTCTTATCCAATGTGAATGATTCTTAAATAGATTTCCAGATAGAGATGAATACACTATACAGAGGAAAAAGAGAAAATATCTCGATCAAACCTTTACTAAAAAGAAAGTCCTTTGATGCTGTGATTATACGCAGGTTACACAATGGGTAAAATGGAATGAATAGATGTACTGATGTGAAGAGAGATGAAAGTAGAGGCCAAACGGGTGAAAGAACAGGCAATGCACATTCAACATAGCTTTACATTTATCTGGGACATTCAGGCTTCATCTTCCTGAGAAGTTTAACTGTCATTCTAACAAGTGGCCTTAAATCAAAACTCTTTAGCCCTTAAATGTACACATATTCAAGTTTTTCCACATCCTTGACCTAAAGAGGATTAATGAAAATGCTTTTTTATGTAAGTGAAATAATTAAATGTATTACAGACTGCAACAGGAGGAACAGACTGCAATTTTGATATGATTTATGTCATGGAAATATTGCCAATATCCACCACTATATAAATTCTCTTTCATTGATCACCAAAGTGGCCACTGGAGAGCGACTTTCAATGCCATACAAGGCAGAAGGTCTCTCTGTGCTGTGTGTGTTGGGTGGTTGGGGGCAAAGAGCCATATTTATTTGACTTTGTTCGTCTTAATGCAGGGTGCCCCAAGGACTACACCACAAAACAATTAGCCTCGATTCATAAAGCAATCAGCATGCCACCTTGTCTAATGCAACCGCTTCATACATTGACAGTCTGAATAAAATGGGTGTTATTGAAAGCTTTGTGTTCATGTTAGCTTTCGCCTCAAAGCATTCATGAATCAATTTTGCCCATAAAAGAAGCTTTAACACTTAAGCTATTTTAGTGGAAATGCATTATGTAAGTTGTCAAATGTACGAGAGAGGCCTGGTAACGATTCAGGCTATTCAGAATGAACAGCCAACCCCCATTTTTATAATGGTCCTTTTCTCTCTGGCTGAGTGCATGTGTTTGCTATTAAGATGGTGTCAATCATTTTGCCACTGAAATCTAATCCATGGAAAATAATTTCACATGTGAACACATTTAAAAAGACTAACGATTATAATTGTTATAATAAATTGAATTATTGAAGAGATACAGCGATAATTATAGCACAAAAACATGCAAAACAGCAATATGATTTTCATTATTAAATATGTGTTGCGCTGTTGATTGTTTGTTGGACAGCGATCCGTGAGCTGTTGAAGCGTAAAGGATAGGCCCAGATAAACAAGCCACATCATACACAGGCTTTAATTCCGTCAATACACAACCAATTGTCCCAGATTGTTTGACCATTGATTTTGTTAATACCGCTTGAAAAGTTGATGTTGCATTGCGGAGAGAGAAAGAAATGTAGAGTGACAGCCTGGAGTAAGTCCAAAAAGTATTGCTACATACAAGGCATTGTGCTGTATGGAAGAGAGCAGCCTATATGCAGTCTCGGCTTTATAGAGATTTACTTAACTCGTTGTAGAATGCAAGAGGGCCAAAATCACCAGTGATTTAGCTCAGTGTTTCATTACTCCCACCAAAGCCCTTAACAATAACACAGTGCATAATCTGCTGCCAATAACTCCAGGTGCTCTTAGTCAGATGGCTCCCTCTGGACGGGCAGGGAAGTAATACTCTGTTTAGAGGCTGGGGTGGAGAAGCTGCTAAGGATAGGTCAATACTGTTTCTGGGGATGGAAAATCACCAGAGATAGACATTTGAGTGGCTGCCTGAGACACTATTAGCTACATTATGGTTACTGCTGCTGCTAGGAGAGCTGTCATTTACTTAATTAAGAGCCCAGCGCAGGGCAAGAGGGAGAAGAGGCCACAACACTCTCTCTGGGCCTCTAACATTAAAGCCTGATTCCTCATCATGCAAGGGTGGAGACCTTACAGGGGAGAAAAAAAATCTATCTCGTTCATTATTCTGGCACAAAGTGGAATTATGGAGTTAAGGAATTACATAGGAGGTGGTGCCGTGGAGTGTGCCGAACAGAAAGGATTTTACACCTCAGCAGTTCTGTGACTACTTCTGAGGTGATTGTTAAGCCACAATCAGTGGAGGGAAGACTCAACGACAGAAGAAGAAGCACAGGCACAGAGGAAATGGATGCAACGGTGTAACAGATGTCTCCACTGACTGGAGGTTTTAAATGTAAATAGAAAATAGTACACTTGAGGTTGTAGTAAGCCCCCAGTTTCTGATGAATTGATGGAGAATCTGCATGCAAACGATGCTTAAAGCAGTAAGGACCCTGTGCTCCAACACTTATGCTCTCACTCGTGGCCTCAGGTCTTCACCAAAAGGCTCTTTGACATGAGAGTGCTCCGCTCCAGCTCATACCTGTCTCTCCCTTGATGCTGGAGTGGAGATGGAAGCAGCAGAAGCACAAGAGGGACCAGAGGGAGGTAAATTGGTGAGAAGAGGCAATGCCCATTTCAAAGGTCAAGAAGGAAAGATGGTGTGATGAAGAGTGGAGGATGGAGAAGGGAAGAGGAAGGGGAGGGGAGAAGAGGGCTTTTGTGTTGTATCTTCACGGGGGACTTGGGACACTTTGCACATGAGCACATCTGTTATGGAGCGTCCTCCTCATTCCCAAAGCAATGTCAACCTGATTAGCTCAGGGTTGAAAGAGGCAAATAACAATCTAAATTATTCTTCATCCTTTTATAGCCATCAGCGAAGGCGAGAGACTGAGATGAAGACTAGCTTTAGAGAGCTGTAAGCCTTTTAGGAGATGCCTGCTTCACTATTGCTCCTCCTCCTAAATTACTTAAATGATATTTGCTGTAAATAGGATTCTGCTGCCGGCAGCCTGCAACCCTGTGCTGAATAAAGGCTATCCTCTCACTCTGTGTCATATATCTTTGTTCATACTTTGTCTGTTTAGAAACCCAAGGCTCTTATGACTAGAGTTGAAATGATTATCAACCTGTTAGTTGATCTACAGAAAATTCATTGGATTTGACAATCGATTTAGTTCATTTTCACGCAACAAGGGCAAAAATCTTTGGTGCCAGCTTCTCTATTAGGCCTATCTGTTTTATATCATGTAAAATTAAATATTTTTGGCTGATCAGACAAAACAAGACATCTGAAGACATGCCATCACCTTGGGGTTTTGGAAATTTTCACTATTTTCTGTTTTGGTTTTAAGGACCAAACTTTTAATTGATTAATCGAGAAAAATAATCAGCAGATTAAACATTAATTAAAATAATCTATAGTTGCAGCCCCTATTCAATAAAAGAAAGAAGAAAAAAATCTAACTGCACAAAGCTTCATAGTTACAAACTCTAAATGAAACGCGTAGTCAATTAGTCTATTAGTTGATCGGCAGAAGGTTAATCAAGACATTTTTTCCAATCAGAAAATTATTTAAAGTTATTTATTAAGCCAAAATGTTGAACATTCACTGGTTACAACTTAAATATGAGGATTTGTAGATTTTGTTTTTCATTTTACATCATTGCAAATCAAAAATATGTTTGCTTTGTGAAAATATCACCTTAGGCTAACATTTAGTAGAATCAATGTTTAATGAAAAATATAATTAACAGATAATATTGATAATAATAAAAAAAATTGTTGCAGTTGACCTTCAAACTTGCATCTTCAAACTGAAATCACTTAAAAAAACAGCCTTTTTGAATTTGTGTCCATCCTGCATTGCATCTGGTCAGCTGCAGGACATTAAGAAGTAGCCAGTTGGGTGTGAGGGCAGTCCAGGGCGGAGTGTGTGTGTGTGTGTGTGTGTGTGTGTGTGTGTGTGTGTGTGTGTGTGCGTGAGGGGCCAGACACCCACATGTCATGCCTGACACATCAGCCTGCACCCCCCAGGCTATCGGGCACTAATGCTGCCTATGTCCCACTTTCTCCCCTTGCCCCTCCTCACCCGTTCCTTCTGTCATAGAGGTTTTATAACAATGGATCACACCAGCACTGCAACACACAATAACACCAGGTGCTACAAATTGCACAAGACTATATCTTACCTCCACTGGAGCTAAGCTAAACAGGGTTTATCTAGAAATAAGTTTATCTAAGTCTTGTATTAGTTGTTACTGTATTCCCCTGTTGCAGTGATATTTACAGAGCTGAGTGGGTAAAGGTGGAAACAAGCAAATAATCATGTAGCTAAAAGAACCAGCCCAACCCAACCCATCACACCCCACCCCTCCCAGTGCATTATTCTGGTGGAGCAGACAAACAGTGAAAGGAGGGACGTCTGGAAATAGTATTGCTTTGAAGCCCATAACTCTATTCTGGAGAAAAGAATCATCACAGTGTTATTCCACATCCTCAGATATAAAGGGAAAAAAACATAATAACTTCTCGATAGCCTGGATCTCCACTGCCCTATACTAGCCCACCCCCCTCCGCCCGCCCACAACCCTGCCTCATCCACCATACACCCACTACTCCTACCTCAATCTTTGGTTTCAAAGGAAGCGAATCAGCCAGAAGGACAGAAGGTTATGCATTAGTACTGGTCATTGCTCAAAGAGCGAGCGTTATAAATAATAAAGGCTTGTGAAGGACACAAGGGCTGTGGGATGCATTTTTGGTTCACGCCACACAAGTCAAAGACAAGACTGTAATTTCTATTCCGAAAATGTGACCCTTGCAGCTTCAATTACATCTCAACAACACCAACCGTGTCCGTACCAGGAGATGTGATGCCTCTTTGTTAGCTCTACATGAAAGGCTTATTGATATTGGTTATGGAGCACATGCTACACAACATAAGTTTTGCTGAAAATGATTTTCCAACTTAAAGACAGTGTATAACTAAAATAAATGCATATTGAAATTCAATTTATTTTCTCCACAGCTATCCACGTACAGAACTTGTGATGTGCTTTTGTTTGGAATACTTTCTAGTCAAGGCAACAATAATCTTCTTGACTTTAAATATACAAACAGCAGGGAGAATTATATTGTCAGTTATTTTGAAGTTCTTTGTTTCGCTCAAAATCATTTCTGCATAACCAAGCATCTGTGAAGCCTGATGACCTTTACTGCTGTTTGCATCAGGAACAAGAAGTCTGCCTTGTGCTCATCCTCCCTGTCCTCCATGCCGCGCAGTGATCGTCTTGCTGTAGCCATGGGCATTGCAGGCACATTAGCAAATGTATTACACCTGCTTTATAGGCATGCATTAAGCTTGTTTTCAAGTTTGTGCAGACAGCTGAAATCCCCATAATGAGATCCACCTCCTGGGGAGAGACTTGTTCTCCCTCGATCTCCTCTATCCACTCTTATTTACTCAGTGTGGCCCATTCAGCACTGGGTTTGCGCCACTTTATTACTTAACCTCACCACACAACATTACGAGGCTCTTTGCATCAGCAAGCAGCCTATCCCACCATGCATCGTGCACACTAAGCTGATTACACAAAAATAATAAGAACCTGTGCCTCCAGCAGTGTGTGTGTGTGCGTGTCTCTTTGTGTGTGTATATGTGTGTATGAATTTGTAAAGGCAAAAGAGAATTTTGCACGAAAGACAGTAGTTTTATCCCATAGCTACATTACATAATACTATGAAGTATGCACTAAGTATGTTAATATACAAAATGAGTGTATTTTACCGTTTTGAAATAAGAATACATTATGCAAGATAGTAAGAAATCAAATCAAGTCAATCAAAGTCAAATTGTGACTTTTAAAGGCTACTGCAAATGTAAGTTGGAACTTACAAAAAATAGAAAATTGTCCAAAGATTTAATATTTTTCTCATATGTTTTCCAGGTATGCTTGAAGCTGTCTCACCACTGTCAACTATAAGTTTTAATTTTATCCAGCTGGGAGCAGCTCCTTTCTTATGTGTAATGTATAATGAAACAATAGTGTTTCATGTTTGTTAATTTGGCCCCTTATCAGCAAAATACTAGATTAAATGGAACAAAACATGGTGGAAATTGGAACAAAACATGGTAGAAACTCAAAATATGTGATGCCTCATTTCCCCTGTATGGTTTGGCTTGACTCGACTCAACTCACTTGTGGTACCAGGTGCTTTTCTCTATTTCCACTGGTGATAGTATCCCCTCTCATCTGATTCTCATCTGATCTCCATAGCGACAGCACGTGAAACTGCGTGACATCATCCTTAACGTGACACTCGCTGGATCCATCGGGAACAGAAGAATGTCTGCACTTTGTCAATTGTACTGCGTAGTGTCGGGCGTTGTTTTGCGGGCTAGCGAATAAAATGATTGCGGTCACTATTGATGGTCGCTTGGCTATTCAAAAATGGTTACCGAAACCTTCGCATTGTAAAATTGTTGGAAGCTACATTTAAGGAAAAGTACTGCAACTTTTCTAATGATGCAACTCTAAGTGCTTTCCAAAATAAAGTCCTGTGTGGCTGACTAGTCCATGAAAAGTAGATGAAATTAATTTTTGATTGCAAGTGAAGCCTAATAAACCTGGAAATACACAAAGGCCAGGAGCAACATTACAGCAGATGTGGCATTCGGTGTGGACTTTTTGTCTGAATGACCTCCAATACCAGGAATCAATGAAATGCTCTTTTGGGGAAGGGGTTCTCTAGGTGACCTTTGTGAAAATGTTCCACCATTTTGGCAGAATCCGAATAAGTGCAGATCATTTCATGTGGACAGTAAGTGTATGAAATGAGTGCTCCTGTCGTTCCAGCCTGGCTCCCTTTGACAGCATGATGATAGAAGCGTCACATCCTTGGGAGAGTAAATGCAAACTGACAAGAGATGAGCCTTTGGTTGCTGAATATAATACGGAATTGTGCTCTGAGTGTCTTATTATCTTGTCTGTTGATGTCTGAAAGGGGGAGATTTGCTTGAGAAGAGAAGACAGAAACTGTACGCATCCAACACCATTCCGTCCTTAGAAAAAAAATTGCTTGCCCTACTAACCACAGCTTTCCCACCTAATGTCCACTTCTACTTGGAATAAATACAAGGCAGCAGGATGTTTGTGGTGCCTCGTAGCCCCTGTTAGCTGAAGTGGAAGACTATTTGCACAGGCAAGCTTTTAGGAGGAGCACGACCCTTTCACCACTGCAGTAAGCATGTGGTGGGTGTGGAAGGTGGACAATTTACTATAGACAAACATGACCGCTGCTGTCATTGTCTCCAACTGACTTCTCCTTCTCACAATAGCACAAAATCTTATACATAGTATTAGGGGACTAAAACTGAAGTCGTACATCAACTCTGCAGGGAAGAAAAGTTGTGGTTTACCCTCTAGATATAAAAACACATACATGGCACATGTAATCGCAGCACAAAGTAAATATGCCATAGGTGATCCTAAGCAGAAGACTTACAGGCTATCCTCGCAACTGTGTCAATCATACACTGTGTATGCATGTGTGTATGTAATAAAAGAAAACTACTCTAAACTTAGTGAACATGTGTTTAGTTCTTACTGCATTTAGGATCATTTGTGTTCTGTCTTGACCATACACACAGTAATACTTGAATTATAGAAGAGCAAATTAAGTCTTAACATGATTAGCATTTCCTTGAAACTATTACATATGTGCTGTTATTCTGTGCATGGGATAAGCATGTTGGTTTGTGTGAAAATGTCATAAAAAAAGGACTATATCAGAGAGATTATGCAAAAATAACAGCCGTAAAACAGAACGTTTTCATTTTTCTATACTCTGAAACTGAGGAATCCAAAGTATTCTTGCTTCTTCACCACAATGAAAGTAAAGGAGAATAATCTTAATGGCTTCTGCACAGTTCAGAGCCACATAAAGAAAACCACTGAATAATGTAAGGCCTAGTTTAAAGGTTCAATTCAGGGTTGTTTTCATATCAGTGGCATTTATGTTGATAATAGAACAGTGAGAATTGAAAACTTAATACAACCTCCTTGCAACCACGAGAGTTCACTGCAAACACAAATACAAGCAAATGGGGCTCAAATAACTACATAAAATCCAACTGATGTATGGAACCAAAAAAATCCTAATTATTGTCTAAATTTTTTAAATTTACCTACTCAAAGGGGGTCCAAATTCAGATGCATGGAACATTTTGCATCTTAAAAATCAGGATAGCTTTTACCTTTATGGCCACATGAGTTACGCTCAATTGGTTTGAGAGAGGTTTCATAGACCCCACTCAACACATAGGGGGTAATGTGATCCATCAAGTGCAGTTAAAACATTAAAGTTTAAAAAATGTTCACTCAAAAACTTCAACTAGATACAAAACAAAACAAGGAGACTACCATCTAGACTGAGTAAAAAAAGGTGAGTGACCAATCACTATCACTAAACCTTTCCCTTCTGTCTGGTAGACACACACACACACACACACACACACACACACACACACACACACACACACACACACACACACACACACACACACACACACACACTTTTTCTTCCCTCCTATCTCCCCCAGCAAAAGACACAGTGCCACATCTCCTCGTCGGCCCCTGCCTTTTTCTCTGACAAGTCATGTGGGCAGTGCTTCCCAAATCAAACCTGCCGCTGGCACAGCCCAGGGCTCCGCCACTAGGCAGAGAGAAACCATCCCCCAAAAAATTCTCACTGGAGAGGCTCTGACCAGCCATCAGACAGGCCATCAGCATCAAGCACAAAATGGACACAAAAAAATCATAATCTTATGGTTTAAGAAATACAATACAGCAATACGTTACTTTCATGTTTTTCTTAAGTCATTTCTCATTGACAAAGACGCATTAGTAATGTCAAACCAAAATAGCTTCAAATATAAATAAATAGTAAAGCATTTAACAACAATTAAGTGTACATGCATGTGAGAAAAAGCAGCAAAAGTAGCAAGTGAGCAGCAGGAGAGGAGTCAGATAGAGACTGATCAGAAACGAAGAAAGAGGGAGAGACTTGATGCTTATTAAACCAAATTAGAACACTTCAGAGAAAAATCCTGCAGTATACAGTCCTTGTTTAGAAGTCTCTCGCCTCGGGTTATTCTTGAAAAAAGGATTTAAAGGACAGCTGAAATCTCACTGATTAGATTTGAGCGTAACATTTGGCTCTCTCTCCTCCAAATTCGTATTTTATTTCGTTCACAAATGTTTGGCAAGCTAAGTATATACTGTAGGCACTATACTATACGCTCTGCCACTTCCCAGGACACACACGCACACACACACACACACACACACACACACACACACACACACACACACACACACACACACGGAGTCTAAAAAAATGCACTGTTTACTGCAGTATAAATGTATAACCAGCAATAAAACAATATGCCAGAATCTCACACACATGCACACTAAGACATTAACACACACTAATAAACACACAGTTTAACTTTTAGAAATGCAAAAACAGAAAGACCACCACAAGCAGAAGAGACAAGATAGTTTGTCTAAATATACAAAACATTTTTTGTCACCTTGCATCCACATAAAAAAACAAATACTATAATAATAATAATAATATTAAAACTTGACAAAAATGATAAATGATGAGGATATGCTGAGCAAATCAGCTCTTCATAGGAAGTCCTTCAAATTTGTTTTGCACAATATTTAGAATGGTCTCTTTAAAGAAGCTTTCTACTGAAATTAAGCTAATAAAAACAAAGTCTTAGAATTAATTTGTTTAGTGTAGATGGATACATTTCACAAATACTAAGGATGAGAGCACACAATTTCCTTGAAATTAAATATATAAATTCAAGTTTAAATTCTGTAGCTTTGTCCATAAGGAAAAATCTGCAGTTACTGGACACTGCAATTTGATATAAATATTCAGTTTGTAATTATTTCTAATGATTATAAAATCTCTCTAATGAAGGTTTCTGAGGGGAAAAACTTAAGAGCTATACTACCTTTCTCATTAGATCAAATAATTAGAAAATTTGCTAAAATGGTAATTTATATCATTATGCTTATTGCTTCATAATGAGGCCCAGGGATTGAATTAGTCCACATGATTGAAACACCTCATAATAAACACACACACACACACACACACACACACACACACACACACACACACACACACACACACACTGATTTAGACACAACCAAAATAGAGTGTGAAGACTCAATTAATGAGATAACTGTAAAAATAATGAGGCATGGTGATATATATTTTTTGAAGATCATTTGCAACTGAAGATTCCAAAAGACTAAAAACTACTGAATAAACTGAAAATAAATAACTGTAAAAAGAGAAGTCTCTGCAATATTCTAGAAATAATAATATTATATCTGATGTGCTGATGATAAATATTATATTTGAAATAAAGTAGAGGTTTAAATTTCACTCAGCACAAAGTTATTAGTTACCTGCATAAGTTGTGATTAATTCTAACATTGTAACAAATACAACATTTTCTCCACCAGGATGACGAAGGTGGGGTTAGCAAAAAATCCTGACCGGTAAAAATCAGATTTTTAAGGGTCAATTACACTTTTAAATACATTTTATATAAAGGAGAGTCGTGCAAAGATGCAGAAGGATCCAAATGATCCACTAATGCTTTTGTTAACACAAAATTACATAAAATACAATTTCCCCATAAAGATATCTAAGCTTTATGAGAGCCGAACATTAACTTGGTCATTGCACTTAAACTAAGTTTGCTGCCTGACACTGCTGACACCTGTCCCAGCACTGGAAGCTCTCAGTTCTCACCTCACTGCTGCCTAAACCAGACCTCAGCAAGCAGCTTTATGAAGGAGAAGGGACAAATGGGAGGCGTGAGCCGACTTACCATACAGCTTGTTGGGAGTGCCCTCTCTGTCCGTGGCCTCGGAGGGCAGGAGCAGGGGCTCGTCGTTCAGATCACTGTCTGGGGTGGCCGCTTTGTCGACCGCCCGGAGTTCTGCCGCGCTCATGTCGCTGCGCAGGGAGAGCAGCGGCTTGCTCAGCTGCCCTGTAATCATCGGATCCTGGAGGGAGCTGGAAGCCCAGGTGGGAAACAGGGAGGAGAAAAAAAGAGAAAACACCCCTAGTTAGATGTGCTTCGGCGTCTTAGCCTCACCAGCTCCTTCTCTATGTCTCTACTCACTCTCTCTCTTCCCAGCTTCTCCTTTCTATCGCTCACTCATCACTCTCCCTCTCTCTCCTGCTCCCTCCCTCTCCAGCTCTCTCTTTTATCTGAGGCTGGTGCTACCCCGCTGATACTGTCGGCTGCTGCCTGGTGAAGAACTGTTACGGATCGCGTGGCGTTACCATTATACCCTGCAGTCCTAAAACAGTGATACATCCATCTCCAAGGGCTCATTACTACCTGACATGTGCCTCATCTTCAGCGAACACTAAGCTGACAGCAGTCTACAAAGGAGGTCCATGGGCTGTGCTCTGATAAATAAATGAAATAAATATAATTCTACATCTAAAAAGAAGATATGAGTGAAAATACACACCAGTAATTATATCAATTTTCACATAGTTGGGGACACAAAATGAGATCAAAGGTGACATATTGCAGCAGAGTATGAGGCAACTTAAACCAAAGGCCTGATTTAAACAAGAGATGAAGTCACTGATGTTCCCAAAATTTCCCCCCAATTATTTTCATTTTTTTGTCAGCACTTAGAAACAAAAATGAAGAGCATCTACATGCCACGATTAGAGCATTATCCATCTGAACATCTTGGAATAGATAGAGAAAAATTAAGAGCTTTGAAATAATCTGAAACATCACAGTTAAAAAAACTACAAAAAAGCACGGCATGCTTAAGAGCATTTTATGAATGCCATCAAAGGTTTAAAAGCTTCCATCAGGACATTTTATCTTGAAGAAGATCCAGTCTACAGACAGTTTCTGACTTTTACAAATATCAAAAGTTTTGTTTCTTAAAAGCCATTTATCTTACCTAAACAAAGCTCCAGAAGAAAAGAGTAAAAAAAGTGTTCAGAAAGTCCAAATGTTGAAGTCAGTCAAACAGCAGCTAAAACATGCCACCACAGTGCAGAGACCAGCTAGTACATGCTTTCTACTGAACCAGAAGCAGACTCCTCAACCTGTGTGTATCTGAAGGGCAACCACAGGTTCAAGCCTGAGGCACTGGAGATGTCACCTCCTCCTTCTTTCTTTCTCTCTCTCTCTCTCTCTCTCTCTCTCTCTCTACCTCTCTACCTCACACACACAAACACACACTCTCTCCCGCCTTCACTCCCTCTGTCTCTTCCCCCTTGTGTCCTGTGACTGGAGAGCTCCTCAGACAGTGTTCACCCCACGTCAGGCTCTGAGACAGACACAAAGCAGCAGGACTAAGGCCCCTTCCTTATTTATGAATAAAGTCCAACCTAAATATATCTGAGCAAAGGACAGGTGACCAGCACATACAGGCACAGATAGGAAAAGAGAGGGTGAGTCAAGAGAGGGTGAGTCTTATCTTGCCCCTGCACCAATCAACACCCCACCCCACCCCCACCACTTCTATCAGGGTGGTCGATGAGGTCCTACCCAGATGGGCCTTTTTAATGTGCTCATCACGAGAATCAGTCCTCTTTGATATGACACATGATAATCTATGAAAATGTTAATCAATAGAAATAGTTTAAGCTGTCGTTAAAAAACGTGAGCTGGCTGGTCAATACTCATATCCCTGGTAACAATGTCACTAGTCATCAGGGCTTCATTTGTGGAGCACTTAAATGTGGGACACTGCGCATCAATGCACCTCTTTGCCCGCCGAGGTAAACACATTTTCCCCTCTGTCTGAGCCTGGCCACACTCTGCATGCATTTGGGTCCACCCCCACCTCCTACCTCCTATCCTTTGAGTTTCTTGATAGGTCCACTGGAGGGCAAAATTAATACCTAATTGAATCTTGCAGTCATCAAAATAATCAATAGTTTTTTATTATTTATTCTTCACAGTCTGTTGGCTGTTTGAAAGCTCAGAGGGACAGGGCAGAGAACAGGCAGCCCTGAAATTTCTACCGTTTCACAATGTAATTTTCACTGGGGCATGAGAGTTTGCAAGACCTATAAAAAATGAGAGCGGTGTTTTTTTGTTAGGATGTGAGAGGAAAAAATAAAGGAAAAATGGGAATCTTTGCCCCAGCAGCTACGATGAAAAGTAGAATAAACAAGCTACTGACACTTCAGAGAAGGGCAGGGTCCTTTCTGTCCATCCCTCCATCTATTTCCCTTTCTCCTTTTCTCCTTATTTCATCATATCAGGAGTGTGGCGGTACCTCTCTAATGCTGGCATTTCTCTTCCTGACAGACTCCAAACAAGTGCTGGGAATGAGATCAGAGCTCTAATCTTCCCCTGGCCTCTGAGGCTCGAGGATAAGGGGGCAACACATCTCTCACCATCTTACGCAGCTGTTAATTACCTCATTTCAAAACAGTTTGCTTTGCCTATTTGCAATCATGCCACCAGGTTGGGCTTGTTTATCATTTTAAGCTCAGGAAGTAATGTAATTACACATAATGGGATAACTGTAATCTTATTGTAAAAATGCGTAATAAAAAGGGATATTTAAAAATGACCATAAGAAATTACATTATTGATTCTAAGCAGTGGATGTGTAACGGATTAGCTTCATTTTTTAAAGTAACCCTCAGACCTCTGATTAAAGCAATAATGTGAGTTTGTCCGTGCGTGTGAGTGTGTGAATGTGAGTGTGAGTGTGTGTGTGTGTGTGTGTGTGTAAGAGGGTTGGCGGGAGCAGACATGAGGGAGGTTTGTCTCATTTCTTTTCTGTTCACTCAGTCTGGCCACAGCTCAGGAACAGGTTGCAGGAACAAGAAAAAGCACTTGATCCCCCCCCTCTGCCTACCGCTCACCCATACCCACCAAACCCCCCAGTGGCCAAATAATCAGTGGTTAGCAGATACCTATGCTAATAGCTAGTGGTCTTACCAGTGTGAGGGACACTGTGTGAGGGGTTTCAGCCTGTGACTGTCACACTCCACTCCAACACTTGATTCTCCACTGGTTATGAAACAGAAAGAAAAACACATCAATACTCATAATTGTCATAATATTGTTTGATCTTATTCATAATAATCTCTAACATTGATACCCGTATTCAACATGGACGGGACAAACAGTTGGAACAGTACAACAGAACTATAGCTGTGTTAGAAGTTAAAAGTTAGTATACAAAAAAATGATGTATTTCACTGTTTTCTACTAACAGGAAATTATGCAATACACTGACATACATCATTCAAACTCTTACAGAAATGAATAGTGTGATGTACAAGTGATTGTGCTTGTAGTTATAGGGTGAAGATAACAGCAAGGCCACAGAACTAGCTGAAGAGAGTAAAGTTGCATAACAGTAGAGTTGCACCGATTCACTGATTAATCGATTGACAGAAAATTAATCAGCTACTATTTTGATAATCAATTTATCACTTTAGTTATTTTTTAAGCAATGACATCACACATTTGCTGGTTTTAGCTTTTCAAAATTGAAGAATCAGATCCTTTTCTTTGTCGCACATGACGGAAAATTGAATATCTTTGGTTTTTGAACAGATGGTCAAAAACAACAAGAAAGGTGAATACATCATCTTGGGCTTTGGGATCATTTATTAAAGAATTTTGACATTTATAGACAAAATTAATTAATCGTTCAATTGAGAAAATAGGCAGATTAATCAATGCTGAAAATGATCACTAGTGGCAGCCATATGTACCAGAAATGAAACTTTCTCTCACATAAATTGACTTTGGAATGTCAGTGACAATAAAAAAAAGCTAAACTTTTTTGTTTCTTCCCCCAAAGATTTAATATACAGTATATATATATTTTGTTTTCCAATATCATCCTGTCAATCTGTCTGATTATTGTAATATTTTTGCAGCTCTCTCTTGACCCTTTTTCTTTTGACATTGCAGTGCGAAAGAATAGTGCACAACAGTACACTAAAATATCAAGTATTTCTAACATGCATACTGATGTTTATGTGTATACCTAATTTTCTTACTTCTTCAGGGAAACACACTATGTATTCTAAACCTGCTCAGCATTAGTATGAAGTATGGAACTGGGATACAGCTTATGTGTTTTATAATCTCCATAATGCCCTGGTGACCTGCCTTGTACTCAGTGCATGCTGAGATAGGCCTCAGCACACCTGTGACCCTAAACTCCAAAAAAGGATGTGAAAAAAACATTAAAAAGTAGGTTTAAAATCTATTGTCAGCAAGTACTCTATGGCAGCTTTATTTTAAACTCATTATCACTGTTCTAAGTAGCCTACTGGCTAAAAAGCAAATAAATTCATACTGTCATTAGCTGATTAGTTTTGCTGGAACCTAATGAGTTAATAATTCCTTGTAATGCATTCATAATGACCTGAGTAATGAAAGGACATAGATACTGCCAACATTAATATCCAATATCATATTAGTTTTCATTGACAAAATAAAATTTGTTAAATGTGTCACTTTTCAGTCACTCTTTTATTTAGTATACCAGAAATAATTTTGAATTTAAACAATATATAAATTGAAGGCTTATAAACTTCTTATAATGTGTGTATGTATTTAAGGAAGGTTTTACACCATAAATGACTGTAAACATGCAAGACTGTATGTAAGATTAAAAGAAGAGAAACATTTTGGTGCTAAAGTAAAATCTTTCTGTTATAGTGTTGATTTGACTACCTTTAAAAAGAAATAAAAAAAAAACAACTTTATTTCAGAACTACTGTAAATTTAGTCAAAGGCCAACAATAATTCTAAAGCACCGACTGCTCTGCTATTTTACCCTACTGTATTGGGCAAGTATCCCAAGACCCAAATGTCTAATGTGGAATGTTAAATGATGATTTGTCTCCCCCTTAGGGTTATTAACCAAACTGTTCCCCTGTCTCATGATAAATGAATCATTGTGTAGCTTAACCAAAGCAACTTTATGCATGCAGACATCAATTAGTGCTATTAATGAGTTCTGTGATTTACACTGGAAAAATGCGCTAGGTTTGTATTATTTGATCTGTAACATTACTAGCTAATCTTCTTCCTCTGACTACACTCTATTGGAATAGCAGCCCGGTAGTATAAGTAGTCAAGATTTGAGGTGATTTTTTTTTTTTGCCTCACTCATTAATATGATCAGCAGTTATTCCTCTCTACATCACTAAAGCTAAAATGCTCCCCAGTGGATGGTCGGTGGGTCAGTGAAGGCTGAGGGCTATCAAAGTAGTGTATTAAAAGGATCTCTTTGAAGCTTGTAAACCACGGTGCCCAGCAGGTCCACAACAGATAGACGACTCTGATTGGTCAGGTGTGTGTGTGTGTGTGTGTGTGTGTGTGTGTGTGTGTGTGTGTGTTTTGCTAGATCGATCCATGGAGCTGACATTCTGGAGCATCAAAGCTTTCAGCACACTAATCTGACTCCTCCTATGAGGGCAAGGGTTGTTTTTATTATTTTCCTTTTTTTCTTCTTCTATGAAATGCTTATACCTCAGAGGGGCTCCTGCATGCTTATGATATTAGAGTGGGCGAATCATGTGTTTTAAAGGTTTGAAAGGGAATGAAAACATATTAAAATCAAGCTCACTGTATAAATAATGCAAAACAATAGAGAGAGCTGGGGAGAGCAACAGAGAATCACAGGGCCATCCATGGGGCATAGCAATGGCAGTAGAGGAGTGACACCACAGAGATTCACACACCAATGCTCCTCAAAGTCAGTTTCCCCTCACACTGTCTCTGGAGACCTGCGCCACATACACACTCATGAAAGGTGTGAAAATCTGATTTCCCAAAAAGGATCGGTAATTCTCTGTGAGGGTGGAAGCCGCAATCAATAAATCATTGCTAAGTAGATTGTAAAGAAAAAAATGATTCCCCCTTGGTATCAGTACATTAGAATTCTCCTGAGGATGGATGAGGCAAGATGGGGGTGTGAGACAATCTCAATAAAGAGGCAAATCATACCTTTTGGCATTTATCTGGACTCTGGCAAGCAGCTGTCAGCAGGAGAAGGAGGACTAGGAGAGAGTCGACTAATATCTGAGGGATTCCTTTGGCTATCAAGTCCAGGAATGTCTGGAAACATGTAAAGCCAATAAGCTAATTGACTTCCTTTACAACATGCATGAACACAGCCTTCTACATCATTTTAATGTTGAGATTGTGTTGTCCTCGTCCGTTCAACCAATCATGAAAATGCCACATGGAAATAATATGTTTTACTAATATGTCATTTGCCCTATAAAACATAGAGACACAACGACAGAGCGGTGCTACTTTTCTGATAAGTAGGTTTTCCCTAAAGCGTAACTTTATCCAGACTGCACGCATAAAACCCGGGCCGGTACGGTGGGAGACCATGGCTGGAGTAGCCTAGCCTACTCTATCTACAAAGCTAGATTCATGTTTCCGTTTCCCCTGTCGCAAATTCGGCGCATCTAATAACAGAGTTGTAGTGTTCACCAGGCAAGGATTTAATAATTGGAAAACTGCATTGGAGAAAGAAAGGGGATTTAGCGAGGTGATGCTCTGCTCCTGGCCGGAGGAGCCGCTGCTGTCAGGCATGGAGCTCTCAGCCTCCCGAAGCTCTGACTGCAGGTCGAAGGTGGCAGCGAAGCAGCTCTGGGTCTGGCGGCTCTGGGCAATGCTGCCGTCTGATATTGTGGCATCAATATTAAATTGAGACCGTTTTATAACCGGTTAAACATGTCTCGTAGTCACAGTAAATATAGCAGTCCACTTCCGTGTTTTGGTACAGTTAGTTTTTACACCTGATGCGACCAGCATGTACACATGAAGTTTACTGAGACCACCTTTTCAAGTGGACTTGGGCACAGATCATGTTCACACTAATCAATCCAACTGGACTTGCGGTCAAATGTACTCGGATCAGGGCCCAGGTCCCTGATGTAAACCCTTATTGCCTTACATTCCATTAGGCCATATTTTTAAGTTGTCACCTGTATTTTACTTTACATAAGATGTTTACCCATAAATTGGTGCATAAAAACGTATTAGAATGCAGGAAATGAAGTGTTTGACACTCAACAAAGGCCCTTCTCAGCCAGCAAAAACCGTGAATTAGCGCTAGTTGTTGGTGCCCAACCAACATCTCTTACTGCCACCCCATTCAAAGCAGTCTAGAACCGGACCTGGTACAAAGTATAATATCTCACTCACTGAAATGTAGTAGAGAAGAAGTAACGTTATAACGTTAAATGAAAAGTAAAGTACCATAAAAGTACTTCAAAAACTACTTGAGTAACGTTAGCTTAGATATATTTAGTTACTTTTCCATCACAATAGTCAGCAACTATTTTATCCACATGTTCCAATTGTTTAAATTGGCATAATAAAACCTCTGTGAAGATATGATTTGTGGTTAAAATATCCTAACGTTGTTGCCTATAGCTACTTGGCGCAGTTTAAGACTTTAAAAAATGTAAATGGTTTATCCCAGAAAAAAAGAACGGACACGTTAGAAACTTGCTAGTTAACTGTCTAAAATGTTAACAGAAGTGAAAAAAACTAAGTTAAAACCGAGCAAAAACTAGTTTTAAAAGCGGAAATGCTTTTGGCAAATATAAATACGTTAAAAAAAAGGTCTCACCTGTCGTTAATTAGTGTCACCTGCTCTTGACTGTTGGCATCTACTGTCAGAACGACTCCAATACCCATAATGCTTTACGGCTTTGTATTGTCATGTGATTTAACTTATGACAGAGGGACCCTGGCTTCGACAACAAACATCGTTTTGTTGTATAGTGGATATTTTTGACAAGCAAACCTAATTACGATATTGTGGACGCTTAACATGTATTCTCTGAAAACGTATTGAGATATTCTAACTATTCTGCTTGGATACAGCGAATAACGATGGCGGATGTGGAGGAGCAGGTAAGCACAGCATGCTAACGTTAGCTGGCTAATGTTGATGTTTTATACGTGTATACATGAAAATAAATAGGAGTTGTGGTCTGTGAATGCTGTCAGCTGCCTTTTGATTTGATTTAGCTTGTTATGTAACAGTTTAATGTGGCGTGGAAAGCTTAAGTGTGTTATTTGATTGTAGTACATTGATTTGATATGTATTTGCCTTTTCTTAGTAAAACATTGTAGCTGTAGTGCCCTGGCTAATCTCTAAAGTTTATGTTTGAGTTAAATGACATTCTAATGCACTCTCACTTTAAATCAATGCTTCGGTGCTTTAATATAGTGAGCCATTTAATGACAGATTGTTGAAATCCATTCAAAATGTTCTCTCCATTCAGGGCAGAAAACAAAGTGAGGAATTCACAGATGAGTCTGAGGTAAGAAACATCACTCTTTGCTGCCATTTCTTTCTCCTGCAAAATGACGATGAGAGAAAGTTTATATAGAGGTTAAAGGGAAACAAATGACACCTTAAAATGTCATGCATTTTCACCAGTATATTCATGTAGAAATGCATCAAGAGCAACATATTGTCGATGACAGGGGTGTGCATAGTTCTGTCAAGCATGGGTGATTTTTTAACTCCAAGTAAAGCTCGCTGCCTACTCAAAAGGACTGTAATACACAGCCAGCCTTTATCAACCAAGCTTGATCCCGGAAGGATCTTTGTCAGGTTCTGAGAGGTGTCAAACACTCATGAATTACAGATAGCTTTCCAGATCCATCGATATTATGACTGCGCTTCGGCATTTTACAGTACTTTTGTGCTTCTGAGAATCACAAGTAGGCTAAATAAAATATTGCTATATACATCAGCCTGGCAGGAAGGGGAGTGTCTTTATAGGAAGCAGAGAAGTGAATGAAATATGAGGGAAAGGCTCTCAGAAGAAAATAGTTAAGAGTGAGTGAAAGGAAAAGGGGAAAATTCCAGCCTTGTAAATAGAAAGAGATCCTATATCCTGTTTTCTGTCTGTGCACAGTGTGTTTAGTACTGTAGAACATGAACACACAGGGAAACAAGCATGCAGGACTGTGGGATTTTGTCTCTTCTCCAAGTGGTTGCAAGCAGCCGGTTATTTGCTTAGAATACCGCAAAATAATGTAGTTTACTTGGTGTCTTGCTGCTGCTGTTACCTGGTTGACAGCAGGCTCACTGGATAAAGGAAGTGAGGGCGTGTGTGTGTGTGTGTGTGTGTGTGTGTGTGTGTGTGTGTGTGTGTGTGTGTGCTCTACACTCCACTACTCACAGAGGAAATGAGCAGGATAACAATTGTATCTTGACAGTAAAAGGCATGCTCTTCACCACCTTTGTAATCTGGCCAGACAAGTCTGATTTGTTATGACATAATACTAGCAATACGCCTGGAATTAAGTGTTTTTGATTGGTCTTGTTTTGATGCCTCAGGTAGCCAAGGAAGTAGGATTTATTTTAATTTTGGAGTACAGTGGGTCAAACCCTTAACAGCAGGTGACACATAATAATACTACAGTAACATCTTCTTCCTCACTTTAGCACTGAACCAATATAATCAGCTTTACTTGACAAATTCATACTGGAGTGTCAGGAGAATTAGTAAGGAAGTACCTGACCCATTACTTGGATCCTAATCGGAGGATTATTTCACATTATTTCATATGTTGACAATATGTGTGCTCAGTCCTAACTTAAAGGTTTTCTCGCTTTTTGCTCGCAGGTTTCTCTATAGAGCTCCCCCTACAGCTTCGGAATAGATATTTGGCAACACTGTTGTAAAAACTTGTTGGCGACTCTCCCCCCTCCCATCTTCTCCCTCTGGTCATGTGCATTTGTTTTCATAGAAGCCGGTGAATGCATGGAGCAATGTCCACTGAGGTAGACAGCTAGTAAGCTAGCTAGTAAGCTAGCTAGTAAGCCCGTAACAGACAGTGATCATAATAAAAACCTTTACAGACAATAGCAAACATCCCGAGGTCACAATAACAAGAAATACAAAGATTAAACAGAGTTTATCCCAAAGATACTTACATGTGCAACAGCAAGAACGCCAGGTCAGCATCGGATTTGCAGGCTTCTGTTTGTCTAAGTTCTCGCCATTCTAAAAACGCAGGTCCGATGTTTACCCGTGTCTGACTCCTCGCTAGGTCAGTCTGCCGTTTCCTCTTTCTCTGTTCCTCCGACAATGCTTTCCTAGCTTTCTGCTTCTTTTCAGCCACGAAGATAGCGTGAAAAACTCCATCGTTACCTTGTTCTTATAGCTAGCCGATTCCTGTATATGTGCAGTGCCATGAAGCAATTCATTACATGGCGAGACGTGATATCACGCGATACTTCCTGACGCTGAGGCCGGTGGTTCGCCGGCCGAAAGTTGCAAGGGTGGTTTTTCCGCTCACAGGCGCTAGGGGGGAGCGAGACAACCACCATTCAACCCGAAAAAAATCATATAACCATTCCAATGACTCCGAAGCTGTTCAGTTAAGTAAATTAAGCTAAAAAAAACTGCATAGTTCCCCTTTAATTTAAAGTTGAAAGGGTTCCATTTTTAAGGGGAATAAATGGTTGCCTGAGATTGTGTCCAAATTGTGTCTTAAATTTTGCTTTGATATAACAGCTGTGCTACCAAAAAGCACATACTGTATAGCTTAAGCGTATGAGTCAGGAAAAATATGCTGAGGTGGGTGGGGGAGTGGATTAATTGCTTTTTAATATTTAGGGGGATATATGTACATTTGTAACAGGTGTACTCGGAATGGTTCAGTCTGATGTCTCTCAACTGCCAATAGGCAAAGAGGCAACAATGGTTACAACACAAAGACCAGATCTGTAGTTGACAAAACAAAGAGCAAGTTACAAGAGATATAGTCACAAAATGCGCTTTCATCTAATAACTTTGGTCCTAAAAAGCACAAAATGTGTGTGGGTAAATTAAAGAAAAAATGTGTTTTAGGTTTGTTAGTACACCACAAGCCTCCAGAACAGCTTAAGGAGAGCACTGTCTAACATGTCTCCTCACTGTTAAGGCCAAAGCATTGGATTAACATTATTTTACCTGCGTTTTCAGGTTTCCCTACTCATTTATTCAGGTTTTTCCTATTATCTGTCACCCATCTGTACTTTGTGCTTGTCGAGACAAAAAGAAATGGAGGGGTGGGTGGTGGGTTGATCCATTATGTTCTTAATATTGAAAAGGAGTACCTTTCATGTCCTGAATGTAAGTTTGTGACTAGTGTTGTCTTCAGTGAGTATTTGAAAGCAGCATGTTTTATCTTAACTGGCAATAGGCAAAGAATACGGCCAAAATGGTTACATCACAAAGGCCAGCCCAGTAGTTGACAAAACAAAAGGCAACTTACAGGAGATGGCAGAAGTTTGGAAATGTAGTTTCTCTCTGGGGATGAAGTTTGCCTTTGTTGTTTGATACACCTTTGAAACCCGTGACAAATGCCCCCGCATCAGAAATCTCACAACCAGAATACACAGGAAATAGCCTAGATATGGCGTTGTTGAGTGGGAAAGGATTGTTTTTGAAAATAACATTTTTCCACGCTATTGTCCCCCACCTCCAACCCAGTAGCACATAATGGCAGACAATGTTTTGAGTTGATGCACCCTCTGGGCAGCCACAGACTGTGCAGCATTGGTTATAAACTGAATTATGAGTAATATTCAGGCTGTGACTGGCCGCAAATGTTGGCTCACGCTGGAAAGTGTAGCGTAGTAGAATACCTTAAGTTTGCTTTATGAAATTACTAAATTCATGTATGTCATTAAACGGAAAATAAAAAATAAATAAATAAAAAGGACTTCATGCTGCACTTCAAGCAAGGTAATGGAAATCTGTCTTTGTGCATACATCTTCTGACACACACATGCAAGACATGATTTTCTTTGAAGAGGCCAGAATACATGTACGATTGGCCATTAGTGTGGTGCTGCAGGGTTCAGTGTGTCTTGCCCAGTGACACGGTGGCAGTGGTGGGCACTGTGGATGTAAAACCAGCCTCCCAGAATGTATCAGTTACATATTACTTTTTGCTAAAGTTGTGTTTGTGTGTTTGTGTGTTTGTGTGTTTGTGTGTGTGTGTGTGTGTGTGTGTGTGTGTGTGTGTGTGTGTGTGTGTGTGTGTGTGTGTGTGTGTGTGTGTGTGTGTGTGTGTGTGTGTGTGTGTGTGTGTGTGTGTGTGTGTGTGTGTTAAACTCTTGGTTGGGAATACAACACATTTGCATGTTGGGTTCCTGGATATTATAATGGGGTTTTATTTTTTACTATTATCTGACATTTTATGGACAAAATGATAAATCAATAAAATAATGAGCAGATTAATCGATAATGAAAATAAGTGTTAGTTGCAGCCCTAAATGAAGATAAATGTGGTCTAACATTGTACATTTTGCCCAGAGTTTGCAAAAATTTGCGAATGTGATTTCACCTTAACCATGTAGGGCTGTGTGATGGTGAGTTCATCAGCTGTTGCTGCTATTGTATTGTGATGATATAATAGTAGTGTGTTATGGTTTTACAAAAATCGGTTGCCAAATTTATAATTCCGGGCAAAATGTAGTTAAAACCATCAATATGCATTGTCTATTATGTTTCACACTTGTGAAAGGTTTTGTCTGATGAGCAGAGGAACATTGTGATATATTTTTTTATAAATATTATATATCATTTTGATATGATTTATGGTTTTCATGTTCTAATGTTTAACCATTTTTATCAGCCTTACAAATATGCTTATTTCAAGCTTATTTTATGTGTGATGGACTAAAAGGTGCCAATCGTAGTGCACGAATGCTATTGAAGGGCGGGTCTTGTCCAGAACTGCAGTTGGAGCCATAATTATGCTATGTTTAGACATTACTACGTTTTTAGAGCGTTACCACCAACTGTCAGCCAGTCGAATAGTGTCAGTGGCAGAATGTGTAAGGCCTTGTACATAAAAACATTGCTCCATAGCGCCACTAGTGGTCAAGAACTCCACAGGGCACCTTTTAAGTTGAGTGGAAAGCATAGGAAGTCATGTCACCCCCTTATTGAACTTCTTCTCACTTGTTTTAAAAATGAGAACAGCATTTAAATGACTTGAGATATTTCAGTTTACTGCATTAAGGGTTTTGTCAATGTCTTTCAAAGGACATTGTGGACTGTAGTGTTTGTGAGAGGACACTGTGCTGTTGTAATGAATACCTTTTAAAAATTGTTATATCTTGAATCTTACAAGTCTACTTTCTCAACCAGGAGGAGGACAGCGAGGAGGAGCCCAAGCTGAAGTATGAGAGGCTCTCCAATGGGGTGACAGAAATCCTCCAGAAGGATGCAGCCAGCTGTATGACTGTCCATGACAAGGTAGAGGTTATAATCCACCACACACAAAGGCATTTCAGTCTCAAGTCTACCCATCTCAAGTACAGATTTCACATTGTTTATGTACACATTTGAGAGATGGCAGCCCATTCTTTTCTCACCTTTCCCTGCTTTTCCTCTCGGGGAAAACATCAGAAGACACTAGGTGCCATTGTCTTCTTCTCTTTTTCATTCCCACTCTTACATATTTTTCGCTCATCTCCTCTGTTTGTCAAATGTTGATATGTTGAGGGCCACTCTCTGCAAGATGGTTAATCGTTGTGGCACCAGCAGCACACATGCACGCCTGAGCAGAGCAAAAGTCATACCCAGTTATGTCTCCCCACCTGATGTTTTATTAACTGCTATTGATTTTCATTTATTTATTTTTACTTAGAGAATTTGGTCCCCTCTTTTTATTTTTTTATTTTTTCTTTTCTTTTACCTCAAAATAGCAACCGTGCCACAGTGAGATACGTTGCTTTGCTGAAATTCTTAATTTGATCTGACTGTCTTTCTTCCTGGGATTTCTGTGCTTGTGTATCTTCTGCCATTCAGCTACCTGTGTGGTCACACCAGCCCCCTCTGTCGTGGCAAGCTCCCACAACCCTAAAGCCACCAAAGGCACATATTGCCTTATGTTGCCTCATATTTTAAGTGTCTGAATTGGAATTTCATTTGAACAATTCCATTCTGATAAATCCCTTTAAAAGTCGCTCCGCCTCACAAGGTTGAACCCTTTATTTATTTATTTTTGGTTATTTTATTTGGGGAGATTGCAGGGGCTCTGTCTGACATGCTCAGCTGTGCCTGTAAATATAAGCATTTCATTATAGACTGCACTGAAGCATGGTGGGCTTGCCGCACATCCACATGCTGGTCTTGAAGGGAGGGGGATTAGGAGGAGGGCATGGAGCAGGGGCTGGGGTGGAAGAACACACACTTAATCTAATGCCAAAAGCCCCCAGTTTCTATAATTTTTTTTGTCCCAGTGGACTCACATACACACACATATATGCACACATGCACTTTTGCTGAAGCACAAAACACAGAAACCAGTTGCTGCTCAGTAGAAATAATAGCTCTGTGCTGGGCAGGGAGGTGATTGGGTTGCATGGGGAGCATGGGAAGAAGTCAGATGTACAGTGCATTTATTATGCTTAAGCATTTTAATTTGACGGGGAAAAAAATGCCATTTCACACTGTATGCTTTAATAAATAGGGCTTTTCCACCCCCTGCAATTTCACAGTTTTGCCTTCAAGCCCACCCAATCCCCACTCTGCTCATGTTGCTCCAGCTCCAGGAAGTGTTTTATTTATTTATTATTATGCTCTTCCACAGCCTTCGTCAGCACAAGATTTTTTTTCTCTCCATAATCTTGAATTTGTTTCATGTGTCTTCTGGTTTAATTTTCATTACATTTGTCCCTTCTCAGTTTCTTGCCCTAGGTACTCATTTTGGGAAGGTCTTCCTGCTGGACATCCAAGGAAATGTAACTCAGAAGTTTGAAATTGTGAGTACATTATAATCCTTTAGATTATAATAATGAAATTCATTAGGCCTACTGTGATTAACCTTTTAGCCATGTTAAAGACTAATGCTAGACTTAGTCATTATGTGTTATTAATATTAACCTAAATAATGTTTTTACTGTACGGCAACCATCAGGTTGACATTTGTGGTTTTGAGTAAATTGGTGGATTCCCATGAAATTTGGTACAGGTTGGCAGTTTGATCTCCGGCTCATCCTGTCCGCATGTCAAAGTGTCCTTGAGCAAGACACTGAACCCCAAGTTGCTCCCGATGGCAGGCCAGTGCCTTGCATGGCAGCGTCGTCGTATGAATGTGTGTGTGAATGAGAGGCAAATTGTGAAGTGCTTTGACCGGTAAGGTACAAAGGCGCTGTAGTGGCAATTTGTCCTCATATCGAACAAAACAAACTAAAAACTCAAAGTCAAACAGCCACTGAAGCACCGAAGGAGTGAATCTTACGCAAAGATAAAAACGTTCATTGTTCAGGAAGAGATGGCATTTTGTGAGGTTTATTTATACAGTTCTCTGCAAATAAACATTTTAAACAATGGCATCTCTAGGCTCTGGTAAAAAAACATCAGCCCTCCCCGGTGTCTACCTCCCACATACCTGATAACCTATATATGTAGACTTCACCTGGTGGCTAAGGCTGTATGGTACTTTCAAAACAAAAGCACTAGCAGATATAAAATACTAATGATATAAACAAATTTATGTAGCTGTATGATTCAAGCAAAAACAGAAATTAAATAAATAAATATTTACCTATTAAATATAACAAAACAATGAATAGCTCTAACAATAACAAAACAATGAATAGCTCCAACAGGCGCTATATAAAAATGCTGTCCAGTCTATTTACAGACATTCATGTTCCCCTCAGGATGAATTATAATCACTTTTGTGATCCCCTGACTTTTCATCTAGCGCCATAATCAGGTCAACATTTGATTTGTCTCAGACTTTTGACCAAATACCCGCAAAACTAATGACATTCCCATCAGCCTTAGCTGTATTTTGTGTGTAATTAACAAATGTTAGCGTTAGGAATGAGTTCTCAACAATAATTTAATTTGCAAGTCAAAACAAAAATTCGGTAATCAAGGCTGATTTAACCGTTTAATGTACCTGCACTCGTGCTTCTAACTGTAGTGTCCCTGCTGGGCACATTGATTCAAGTGCTACTCACCTAAGAAACTTACTACCAGTTATCAGTCATTGCCTAATAATAATAATAATAATAGTAACAAGGAAGCTATATCACTGAACAGAAGAAAGACAGCTAAGATCTTGCTGATGGATTTGTGATGTAGTTTTAAAATGAACCGGTCAGAATTCATTGGAAAGCAGAAAAGGATTTAATATGCGTACGAAATACCCAGGTGGACCTAATGCACTGGAGAAATTGTATATGATAAGCAAAAACTTTTTCTCCACAGATGCACAGTCAACCCCTTAGGGATGGTTTTTAAGTAACATTTGCTATAATTTATGCCATTTGGTTGATCCTTTTATCTAAAGAGCCCCATAGTGTCATGAATGTGTAGACTTTAAAAGCATCAGCACTGAGTTGGGACCCCCTAACCTTCACCGCATTAATGCCATGCTCTATGCATTGACACATACGGGACTAAGCATCCATTACATACTCACATTGTTTGCCTTTCCCTTTTTCTGGCATTTCACTTAATGAGGTAAAATGTCAGCCAGCAACATTTTGCCAGCCACAAAGATATTCACCCGCCTCTAAAAAAAGATGCCATGATATTGTGTCTCCGCAGAGTTCAGTGAAGATCAACCAGATCAGTCTGGATGAAAGTGGAGAGCATGTGGGCATTTGCTCCGAGGATGGGAAGGTGAGATCTTTCTGCTCATCGCCGCTGGTTACTGATCCTTGGGGCTAAAGCAAATAAAATAAAAATCTGTGTTTTTCATCTTTCATAATTCATCCTCAGATTCATATAGAACTCATCTTATCAGTGTTGAACTTTATGCTAAGGATGTAGAAATTGAGGTGTTTGGTAGTGAATTTTCAGAAGGCAGATCTTCCACAGTCAGAGCAATAACCTAAAGTTTAATCTTCAACATATCTACACACATATTGTTTTCATGATGTGTGAATTTATAAAAAGCTGTACCTATTTAGAATAGTAGGGGAAAGGACTCAGATCCGTCGAGCTGTCAGTCAGCCATCAGCCATCTATGGTGTTCTCCACCTTACTGTTATCTTGTCTCTTCTCATCATTACCACCATCCTTCATGGATTTCACAGTCAAGATATGCTCTCTGATATCACCTTCCCCCTACTTCTAGCACTCTGGTGGCAAAAACAAGATCTTGTCGCACAAAAAAGTGGAGCAGACAATTAAAACCAATGCTACACCAATTGTTTGCCCTTAACCAATTCAGTTGGCTGTTAATCCTTTGAAAATCTAACTTAATCCTTAATCGCTAGTGCGGTTCAAAAAAGAAGATTGCATCAGAGTTTTATATTATTCCTCTACATAAAAAAAAAAAAAAAAAAAAAAAGTCTTCTTTTTGGGGCCTCTGGTGAAGAGAAACTGGGTGTCATGTACTCTAATGGTACATTAGGGCTTGTTGTAGTCAACTGAGGCTGTGGTCGTGTCCAAGATGAGGACTTCTGTTTCTAAACCCTGCGGGGTTCAAAGAATCAACTTGTCCACTAATTGGTGACCCAGCGGAGAAGTAGGGAGCCAATCAAAGTATTTTCTGACAACAATTCCCCCCGCTGGCCTCAGATAGTTGCAGAGGCAGCAATTAAAGGAGAAATGTTGAGTTATTCACCTTTGCTTGCCATTCTGCCATCTCATCTTTGTTTCAGGTTCAAGTATTTGGTCTCTATACAAGAGAGGGCTTCCATGAGAACTTTGACTGTCCCATCAAAGTAAGTTGATATCAAATTTTCTGAAAACTTAAGAGCCCTAGCATGCATCTGTTGCTGCAGTATTACCTGCATCTAACTAAATGAAAAATCTAATTCTGAAACTCTATAGTCTAATCTGTCACTCATGTATTGTTCTGCAGGTGGTGGCATTACACCCTCAGTTCACTAGATCAAACTACAAACAGTTTGTTACTGGGGGCAACAAGGTAGGTTTGAGTAGTATTTTTTACTCGTGTAGTCATTATGTACAGTTTTCGCCATTTCCTGCAACAATGATTCATCCTGATTGTGTCCGGGCCAAACCGAATCTTGCAAACCTTCTCACTTTGGCCTGGCTGATGCTGATGCACAGGCCTTTGTCTGTTGTGAAAGGCTCTTAGTTTTCTGTCTCTTTGCTGGAGTGCTCTCGGGAGAGCTGCCCATTTTCACAAAGTGCTGTTCGCTCAACAGTGTTTGAAAGGCAATGCTTCACAAGCACGGCAAAAATATGTCATTATCAAGAGGGTACATAGTCTTAGGATTTTCGGGCGCATACAGTGATCTCTTTCCTGAAAGTCTTGTCTGGCAGGTATGTCACCGCGGAAGGTGAAAACTATCTTAGGCGTTAGATTTGTCATATTGTTTTTCGGAAGTAAAACCACCTACATATTACCACATGCCAATTACTGTACACACACTATAAACTGTTAGGAAGTAGCGTCATTGCAAAACCATCCATAAATAAAGTATACTGACATTTATACAACAGGGGTGAGGAAAAACAACTTTTTATGAAACCCCATTGTTAGTGTTACTTTGCCATTTTCTTTCAATTGCTGCTGATTCCTCTCAGTCCCAAGTTGTGAGGGCCTCCACAATGTGCCTGTGATGAAAATCAATAAGCCTCAACGGGAGCCACATCCTGTCAAAGGAAATTCAATTTTGTCTCCGCAGTTCTTTTGTCATATCATCTCTTTGTAGAGCAAACTGTTTATTAACATAGCCCAACTGCTGAATTAAAGAGCCAATACAACCTTCTCTCGGCGTCCTTAGTAGCAGGACAGTAGCAATGCAGGGAATGTGAATGACAGGCTTTGTCCTCAACAGCATGTACAATACAAGGCCTGAACATTAAACTGCAATTGATGAAGTAGTCCTGCGGCCGCCTTTACACCACATTGCATTGTGGTTAAAAACACAACACTTCCTGAGCTTCCACACCTCTGTGAGACAGTAAATATACATAGCATGAAGCAATGATGAATTTGTCTTTCAATACTTGTTTCTACACTTTACGCCACACACAGGGACTACAATAAATGGTGTGTATCCTAAAAAAGCCATAACCATTATAATGAGAAGAAGAAGGATGTGTGAAATCATGCTTGTGATGCATCAAGTTTTCAACCCTTTTACTTGATGGCTTTTACACTTGGAAATCACATCGACCATGTGAAACTGCAAAATGACTTCTTCCACCACTGAATGTGAAGCTAATGTGAAGTATTATCACTTAGATGGAGTATAATGAACAATCTGTCTTCATTGTCTTTGTGCCTAAATGCTCTGAAGTGGAACGTTTAGGAGCTTCATGTATTCCTTCAGTTTAGGTTAAATCTTTAAGGCAGTTTCACCCTTTTACCAGACACATCTCCTGACTGGCTATTCCTTGTGCAATGTGCTGTTCATCTACTGCCCTCTGTAGACCAGGCTGCACAACTGCACACTACAAACTGTGGAGAATTAAATGTTATCTTGTTTTCTTTCTCAAAGCTGCTCCTGTATGAAAGAAACTGGTTGAATCGCTGGAAGACGTCTGTTCTACATGAAGGCGAGGGCTCAATCACTGCGATCCAGTGGAGAGCTAACCTCATTGCCTGGGCCAACAATGTGGTGAGTGATCAGTCACAGACCTCAATGAAAAGTACAATATTGAATGTGTACAATTTTTAATTTTTCTTTTTTTCCTGATTTCTTTTAGGGTGTTAAAATCTATGATATTGGTACAAAACAGCGGATCACAAACGTGCTGCGGGATAATGTCAGTCTGAGGCCTGACATGTACCCCTGCAGCCTGTGTTGGAAGGACAACAGCTCTCTCATTGTTGGCTGGGGTTCTTCCATTAAGGTGTGCTTCTTATCTATTTAAACTCATATCAGACTCTAGCTATTCCAGTGTTTCAGAATTTCAGTAATTTTCTTATTTCTCCTCAGATTTGTGTTGTGAAAGAAAGAAATCCTACTGAAATGAGAGATCTGCCCAGCCGCTATGTGGAAATAGGTATACAATCCACTGCACACTATAATAAACTATATAATAATCAACTTTATTTATAGAGCACTTATCTAAACCAAGTTTAGAACGTGCTTAACATAAAGCTAGAACAGGCAAACACAATAGTGAAATTAAATACAACATAAAGCAAGGATAAAACTAGATGAGATGGGATTAAAACACAGTGGTTAAAACAACTAGATAGAATAATACTAAGACAAATTAACTAAAATCAAAGTTATATTATAAAAGTGTGATTACGTCGCTTTATCTGCCTGCTATGATAAATGTACAGGAACTTGTTTTGGTGATAATGATGCATAACATTTTAACAACAAGGAGAGTAGCAGAAGTCAATACAGTAAAACAGTAGACCTCATATTCTGCTTGGGTTGTCAAGTGAAAATTGTACCTATGGTGGTGCAGGCTAAAACAAGTTCCTAAAAAGATGATATTTTGAAGATGCAGCGACAAATATATAGACTATCCGGATGTTACCACTCCCGACTTACAGATGGATTAAATGCACTATAACAAGAGGATGATATCTTTAATTATCTTTTGTTTGGCTTCTCTTTGTCAAACAGTGTCTGCATTTGAGACCGAGTTCTTCATCAGTGGCCTGGCCCCGCTGGCAGATCAGCTTGTCACCCTTTACTTTGTGAAGGAGAACTCTGATCACATGGTAATGATACTTCTTTTACATATATATATATATATATATATTAAAAGGGGTACATATGTTACAGGAGTTGTACTCATTGTGTGTGTATTTGTGTGCAGGATGAGGAGTTCCGTGCGCGGCCTCGTCTCGACATCATCCAGCCTCTCCCTGAAAGCTGCGAGGAGATCTCTTCAGACGCACTGACCGTGCGCAACTTCCAAGACAACGAGTGCAGAGACTACCGCCTCGGTGAGACTATAAAATACAGCCCTCAGAGAAATGTCACGCAGCCTTTTATTGCCCTCTGATTTCATTATGCATCGACCATCAAATGTCAGCTGTAATGCACAATACACAGAGGCATAAATGTATTTCCATTAACAGAGCATTCTGAGGGAGAGTCGCTCTTCTACATCATCAGTCCCAAAGACATCGTCGTGGCCAAGGAGCGAGACCAGGATGACCATATCGATTGGCTACTCGAAAAGAAGAAATATGAGGTTTGTGTTGTTGAATTTTATGAATGTTGCAAAAGGTTACGGTCCACAATTATATAGTTTGACTGTGTGTCCTGTTATTGTGGTTTAACTGTGACAGGAGGCCCTGATGGCTGCAGAGATCAGTTTCAAAAACATCAAGAGACACGACGTTCAGAAAATTGGGATGGCTTACATCAATCACTTAGTTGAAAAAGGAGACTATGACAGTGCTGCGAGGTAGGTTTTAGGGTCTGTGTGCGTGCGTTTGTGACTGATATTTGAAAACCTTTGTGTCTTTTAATCTCCAGGGTCCATATTACAGAAACCTTCTATTTTAAGTGTTAAGCAGAATGTTTCACTCATGTCTTTATTAAAAAATTGTAGAAAGAGTAAAACACTCAAACATAATCCAAACTTATTTTCACTAGAATTACATCGGTTACTGAATGGATTAGATGATAATTCAATGACCTACCTACACACTTTTTTGAGTGCTTTAACCAGTAAGTGGACCTTGAGTTAGTTGTTTTTTTTGGTCAAATTACTATTTCCTTTTAAGCACAAAGACCATATAGTTAATACACTGTATGTTAATGTCATGTATAACATTCTTTATTCGTTGACGTGACACTATAGCCACAAGCATGCTCACTGCTAACAAAGTCAAAAAGCCCGAATCGTTTTAGTTTCATCTGAATGTTTCATGTGCTTATTCTAATTCAGGAAGTGTCAAAAGGTTCTTGGAAAAAACATGGAACTATGGGAAAATGAAGTGTACAGGTTCAAGACCATCGGACAGTTGAAGGTAGGTACAGGGGCTCTGGTTCAGAATTTTTGTTGGTTAATAGAACTTACTGTTAATTACTGAAATTATTATGGTCAGGAATCGATGATGCAAATGTTTAGTCTTTCTTCCAGTATTGGTCTCTAATCACTATTCTCAATAACGCCAACTCTCTCCAATTTCAGGCCATCAGTCAGTATTTGCCCAGAGGGGATCTGCGTCTCAGACCGGCCATCTATGAAATGATCTTGCATGACTTTCTCAAAACTGACTATGAGGTACTTTGTCCCTTAATAGTCTTATCATCCTGTGACAAATGTGTCAAATCAGTGTTAATCCACTGGTTGATCGTCAGCTTAATGGTTTCTGTGCTGTCCACAAAGGGTTTTGCCACACTGATCCGGGAATGGCCTGGAGAGCTTTATAATAACATGGCCATTGTTCAGGCAGTCAGCGATCACCTGAAGAAGGAACCCACCAACAGAATCTTGCTCACCACGTTGGCTGAACTGTGAGTGATCTTAACTTGTGCATTACTCAACCAATTGAATCAGTATTGAGGGAAATACTCAAAGAGAAGTTGCCGGTTTTTAATATAACAACAAAATGGAAAAAGTGTATGCATTGTGCATCATTTTATACACAGGTGTATGAAATTCATTGTCAATTATTTGGTATTTTTTTGAAACTCTAAGATCTAGACTGGAGTTTTAAGTTAAGTTCTGTGTATCTGAACAACGCTTGGTTTCACCATCTTTGTCTGCAAATATGTATTCACTGAACGACATGTAGGGCTGAAGGAGTAATGCTGTCAATGACAATGAAAATGACAGAAAATCAAATTTTTAAAAGTAACTTGTTTGTCTCTGGTGCTGTTGCAGGTACACGTACGACCAGCGGTACGACAGAGCCTTAGAAATCTACCTGAGACTGAGGCACAAAGATGTTTACCAGCTGATCCACAAACACAACCTTTTCTCCTCCATAGAGGACAAGATCGTCCTCCTCATGGACTTTGACAAAGAGGTAAAAGTGAAAACATTACAACAAGTAAACAAGTATTCACGCCATATTGTCATGTTTAATTTTTCATTTCATTTCAATGTTTAGTAACACATAAAATCTCTACATTTACGTTGTCAGAAAGCTGTTGACATGCTTCTGGACAATGAAGACAAGCTATCAGTAAGTGTTCCTGTCTTCTCTCTGTCTTTTATTAAAGATGTGATGGAAAGCCGCTGCCCACTGATCCTGTTTCTCTTCTCTCCTCTGATAGACAGACAGGGTGGTGGAAGAACTAGCAGACAGGCCCGAGCTTCTGCATGTGGTAAGTTGAGATAACTTTGAATACAATCATAATAACTCTCAGAGTTTAATCCAGAACTGATTTGCCTCATCTTTTCCCCACAGTACCTCCATAAACTGTTCAAGCGGGACCACCACAAAGGCCAAAAATATCACGAGAGACAGATTGGTCTGTATGCTGAGTATGACCGGCCAAATCTCTTACCTTTCCTGAGAGATAGTACACACTGCCCACTTGAAAAGGTACAATATCATCCTACTGCACATTCAAATTTACAGTAGCTACGAGACATCATTTATGTTGTCTCATCTTTTTCTGTCAGGCTCTCGAGGTTTGTCAGCAGAGGAACTTTGTAGAGGAGACTGTCTTCCTGCTCAGTAAGTGTTAGTTAAGGTCTGTTTTCCTATTTTAAGTGTTTTAAAATGATTATAAGGAAACTAATCCAGCATGTTGGCTCCCAGGCAGGATGGGGAACTGCAGACGAGCGCTGCAGATGATCATGGAGGAGCTGGAGGACGTGGACAAGGCCATAGAGTTTGCCAAAGATCAGGACGATGCAGAGCTCTGGGAGGATCTCATCTCTTACTCCATTGACAAACCACGTATGATACTGTCTCCTAATGACCCTGTCATTTTTTTTATTCTGTCTTTCTTTCTCATTTTCCCACTTTTTCATAATACTTCTTTGTCTCTATCTGTCTGCTTTTGTCTCCCCAGCATTCATCACCGGCCTCCTGAATAACATTGGTACTCATGTGGATCCCATTCTGCTCATCCATCGCATTAAGGAGGGCATGGAGATCCCAAACCTCAGAGATTCACTAGTGAAAATCCTCCAGGACTACAATCTGCAGGTTAGACATGTTTCTCTTTGATTACTTTTTTCCCCTTCACTTTAAATCTTTATAATGAAGAAATTAAATCAGTTTTAACAGTTTACAGATGAATAAAGTAGTAGTAGTGCAGCTGTAAACGCTAGTATAGCTTGTATTCAGTTGAAATAAAAGATAAAAAGGATCAAGTGATAAAGGCAGATAATAAGTAGCAATAAATAATTGAATGCACAAGCATGGGTTGCCATCACAGGCCCCAGTATTGTAAGTTGGGGGTTACATTAAACATTTTAAAAATCAACAAAAGAAATCAAGAGATCCATTTATATATCCTGCTGCAGGTTTAATCTAAGTTGAACAAAACATGTATTTTTATTTATTATCTTTTTTACAAACACAGAAAGATTACTGAATATTTCTTACTGCATTATTATACAGGTATAATAAGAAGGATGACATTATATTTAGGGGCAATGACCATTTATGTGGATCGTACAACCTCAGTAGCTCTGTTTTGAAATCACTCTAGCAATTATTGGGGTGATTTTAGAGGTGGAAATAAGAAATTTTATGAATGAATTTTTTTTTTTTTACTAACCAGATTTTGTTTTCTCGTTTCTTAGATTCTTCTGAGGGAAGGATGTAAGAAGATCCTGGTGGCCGACTCCCTCTCTCTGCTCCAGAAGATGCACCGAACACAGATGAGAGGAGTCCGGGTCGACGGTGGGTGCATTTTCTCTGCGTTCCTGCAGAAGCAGCGGAGATTAAGTCATTTTGAAACTGTACTCACACAAGTGTTGGTTTTATTTTCAGAGGAGAACATTTGCGAATCGTGTCATGCTACAATATTACCATCAGGTGGGTTTCCTTTGTTGTTGTATCCCAGTATTTTACTGTTGTATTGCATTTGAAAGTAATTCATTGCTATTTTCTTTGCTTCCCACCTGTGTTTCAGACATGGCCAAACCCTTCAGTGTGGTGGTGTTTCACTGTAGACACATGTTTCACAAGGAATGTTTACCATCTTCCGGAACAGTAAGTTACTTCCCTGTAATATGTGTAACTCTTTATACATATTACATGGTTGAGTTTTACATGGTTATCTTTATCCAGCCTTTATTGTATCTGTGCATCTCAAACATAACATATTGACACTCCTGTACCTTTTCCCTCTTTTGTGTTTCAGATTCCTGGGGTGCAGTTTTGTAACATCTGCAGTGCGAAGAAGCGCGGGCCAGGAAGTGGAATCCTGGAGATTAAGAAGTAAACGGGGATCTACGCACTCACAATTTTATTATTGATGCTTTTACGCCCCCTCACCCCTCCATGTTGCTTTCCATTTACTGTCATTTATCAATGAATATCACCTTCCCTCAGTCACTGAACTGTACACTTGCAGAAATAAAAATAAAAAAGCATGTATATATTGGATTGTCTCTGTATATTTACATCTAACAACTATACTTGTTCTGCTTGCCACTACTGTAATGTGATTTGGCGATGAAAGGTCTGTAACGTCTGAAAAAATAAAATCACACGTAAAAACTGTTTATGGTTTGTATCTCATTTAATTCCCAGGACAAAGAAAATTAATTTACTCTTCAATGTTTGAGCTTTTGTATTCTTTTTTCTATGGTGTCTAGTTAAAAACATTTGCAACATTAAAGATACAGTAAATTGTAAATATGTTTATCATTGCACAAAATATTCCCTGAAAACATGTAAGGGTTGTGATTGCAGAAAAATTTAATATGGGTAACTTATATTATTCATAATCTAAATATGTAAAGGAACGTGTACCTCACGTTATAAATGTAGCGGAATTAATACAAATTATGTAAGTAAGTAAGTAAGTAAAATTTATTTATAAAGCGCTTTTCACAGATAAAATCACAAAGTGCTGTACAAAAGAATAGGTAAAACAAACAATATAAAATGTATATACATATGTAAAATTAAAGTGACACTAGTGAAAACCCATCAACCAAAGGCTTTCCTAAATAAACATGTTTTCAGATCCTTTTTAAAAGAGACAACAGAGTCTGCCAGACGCATGGAATGTATGTAATGATTTCTTTTGCTAGAAATGAAAAAAAAAGCAGGTTATATATGTAGTCCATCCAGGGTTTTGATATATAATATTGTGCATTGTTTGTCTCTGATAAATAAATAAAGTAAACACCAAATTTCCAAAACTTCAATCTTGTCTTGAGCGTGCGCTGGAGGGCTGGTACGTCACATCCGCCGTTTCCCTCCGGAAGTACAGTTAATTTTTATTCACAGGGAAAAAAAACAGCTGTTGTTGAAAAAGAAAACATCAAAGTGAGTTTCATTGACGGATGTCTTGACTTTATCTTCTCGCAGACATTAGTACAGTAAGGACTACTCTCTCCGCTCTCTGCTCTGTCTGTCTGCCTGCTGCTTTTACTGACTTGTTCAGCGAGTCTCGTTTCGCTCATTTGTTGCGAGTTGGCTGCTGCTAGCTTTAGCTCCCATCACTGTGGACTTCCAGCTAGCAACACTAGCCACTGCTAGCTAGCTAACTGACCATTTTTAACTGTCTGCACAACTCCTGGTGACAACAATCTCTGTCGACTGTCAGGCAATCACTAAGATTATGTCTGTAGATGGGGAATAAGTGAGTAAATGTAGATCGTACATTGTGTGACTCGCTAGCCACCTAGTTTGACAGCGATTTATCACTGTTTATGTTCGACGCTAGCCTTGTTGTTTGTTAGGAAAACCAGGTAACAGTTGATGCATTTTGAAAAGGAATATAGGTCATACTAATATAACACTAGTGTTGAATTTACTTATTGAATATGAACACAAATCATTTTTGTCATGTCGTTTGGAGATGTATTCTTCTTCATCACATTTCTCTCAACCTAACCTAAAAGGAAAATAAAAACTGCAGGTTGCCTAGACAAAAATAGTTAATCCTAGCTTATTTTATTAAATAGTAACTTTAGGGTTAAGTTGGATCTCCTCTATTGTCCTGGCTTCAGCATGCAAATTGTAAATATTCTATTTTTGTCACATATTTTGACAGAATGCCAGCGCCAAAGAGAGGATCATCTCCTCATGATTCTCAGCCCAAGATGAGGAAGTTGGATGAGGATGGAGAGGCTCTGCCATCCAAAACTACACCAGCTACCAATAATAGGTCCCTTAAAACAGGAAATACTCCAGAAAAGACAGCAGCCCCACGGACTAAGAAAAAACTTTGTGCTTCAGCTGAAGGGGGGAATAAACCAGCCAAGTCATCCAAACAGAGTTCCCCTCCAAAGGATTCCAGCAAAACCATTTCTGACCCACCTGTCAAAAAAGCCAAGCTCCTGAAAGCCACAAGTGCCTCCTGCGGAGAAGCTCCCTCGCAGAAAGTTTACTCCAAAGCTTCCCTGAAGCGAACAGCCTCCACAGAGTCTGAGGATGAGTTGAGTAGTGATAGTAGTAAGACTGACCTCTTCAGAGAGAGGGATGATGGCGACAAGGCCCGCTGCATCAGAAAATATTCTAATCGCGTCAAAGCTAAGCGCAGGGTTGAAGAGTCAACGTCTGACCCACAGGAGACAGGCCAAGGGTCACCATCTGCACCGGGAGACCCTGTTCAGATGGACCACAATTATGGTAGATTTTCAGATTCAAGTCCGGGAGAGGCTAATCAAGATGATAAAAAAGAATCTGCACAGTCAGTCACTGAAGGAGAGACACAAGAAATGTCAGTTAATGCACCACAAGCAGAGTCAAAGGAAAGCGTAGTCTCTATAGGAGGGAGTGCAAAAGCTAGCATTGAGTTTGAGTGTGCAGCTGATGAAAGTAAACATGAGGAATTTAAAATTTTAGAAAGCCAAAAGCTCATAGATAATGAAGCACTAGTATCATGTAGAGAAATATTAGACTCTGCAACGGCAACAGCTGCAGTGTCACCTTACCTCACATCTGAGGCAGGGGGAAAGGAAAAGGAGGACGTTGCCTTCAAAAGCCAAAAGGATGTAGATAATGAAAGACTTGCCACGTCAGCGGAAACACTATATTTTTGCACTGGAGAGGCAAATCCAGGCTGTGAAGGTGAAGTACAGGTAAATGAAAGAACATCTTGTAAAAGTCAGACAGATGTGAGCAGTGAAACTGAAACAAATGAGACCACAGAGACCGTTTCTGAGGAGATAAAGCTGGATATGAAATGTAAAAGTAAGGAAGAAGAGATTCAAATGAAGGGAGAGATTGAAGCAGCCAGTGTCTCTGCAGGCTATAGTGATGTAGAAGATAACGCATTGTCAAACAAAACAAACTCTGCACCGGAAAAGATCCTGGTAGAAGGTAGTTCTCCAGAGGGTCAGACTGAGGAAAATCTAACAACAACAGCAACAACAACAACAACAGAGTCTGTTGGCAATCCAGGGACTCAAACAGACCTCAGTGTCAAAATTCAAGTTACTTTCAAAGAGGAATCAAAATCTGAGGATCGAGTGAGTCATCAAGGGCCAGATGCCATTACCAACTCATGTGACGGTGTGAACAAACTAGTCAGAAAGTCTGAAGAAAGTGAAAGGAAAGGAGTCGAGTTCCTGTCGACTCAGACTGTTGCTGGTCCTGGGTCTTTGGCTGAGCTACAACTGAACCAAGTGGTGATGGACAAGATAACTGACAGCTGTTCTGAAATACTGACACCTGATTGTGAGTCTGTTCCTGAGCAAAGTCAAAGCGATGTGCTCTCCGATTGTTTCACAGTCTCAGAGGGTCAGACAGACGTGGACATGCACACTAAGATAACATCAGAGGAGCGCTCTGACCTAGCCCCTAAAGAGGATAAACAAAACCACAAAATGAAAGACCACATAACAGAAATACCTGTTAAAGTCAAAGAAGATGCTATGATAAGTGAAGAAAAAGAACAGGAGATGAACTTTGAATGTGCCACTGCGCACACTGAGATTTCTAATCAAGCCGCTTCACTGGAAATACAAAGCCAAAAGAACCAGGAAGTCAGTGAATGTGCCACAGACATATCTACAGAATTTAACGAGGATCATGCATTACATTCTAAAATAATGGAAAATGAAGAAAACAAGAACTTTGAACGTACTAATGGACCTGAGACACAGACTACAACGGCATCAGAAATGTCTAATCCTGCATCTACGGCGGAAGTACAAAGCCAGGAGAGGCCAATAGACGGTGACCTCACCACAGACATGTCTGATAAAGCACAGAAATGTCCAGTTGCAAATTGTCAGCATGCCAAAGATGAAGGCAGGGTTGATGATGAATGTGTTGCTGCTGCTGAAAATCAAATAGAAGTGGACATGCAGACAACAACGACATCAGAGGAGATATCTAACATCGTACCTACTGTGGAAATAGAAAGCCAGGATGGCAGTGAACCTACCACAGACATATCTGCTGAACTTCATGAGGATCATACGGTTGGAAATATGGAAAACAAGGTGAACTTGAAATTGGTTACTGTCCCACAGAGTCCAATAGAAATGGAAATTCAGGCTACATCAACATCCGAGGTTTCAAATCCAGCTGCTTTGGTCGAAATACAGAAAAGCCAAATAGAAGTGGACATGCAGACTACAGCATCAGAGGAAATATCTAACACAGCACCTACGGTGGAAATACAAAGCCAGAAAAGTCTAAATGAAGTGAGTGTGGACACCGCAGCGACATCAGATGAAATATCTAACCCAGCACCTACAATGGAAATACAAAGTCTGAAAAGTCTAAATGAAATGAATGTGGACCTCGCAGCGACGACCGAGGAAATTTCTTACATGGCACCTACAGTGGAAATACAAAGCCAGAAAATTCTAAATGAAGTGAAAGTAGAGACTGCAGTGACATCAGAGGACATGTCTAACATGGCACCTACAGTAGACACTCAGGTCCAGAAGAGCCAAGAAATCATTGAACCTGCAACAGACATATCCGAGAAAGTTCAAGAATGTCTAATGATTCAGACTCCTGAAAGTAATGGAAATGAAAACAAAGTTAAAACAGAATGTGTCAGTGCAGCTGAGAGTCAAAGAGAAATGGATTTGCAGACAGCAGCAACACAAGAGGAGACCTCTGATCCAACAACTACAGTAGAAACACAAACTCAGAGAGGTCAGGAGGTCAGTGAACTCACAACAGACGCTCAACTGTTACATTTTTTTGTTGTTGCCAATACTGAGAGTGCAGAAAACAAGGAAAAGGTGATCACAGAATGTGTGGATGCTACTGAGAATCAAATAGAAATGGATGCGCAAACAACCCCAACGCCAGAGGAGATTTCTCACCTACCACCTACAGTGGAAATACAAAGCCAGGAGGTCAGTGAACTCAACACAGAAGTTCAAAAAGATCTAGTGACTGCAAGTTGTGAGCGTAAGGAAAATGAAGATAGGGTTACTGCTGAATGTGTTGATGTTCCAGAGGTTCAAATAAATATGGAAACTACTACAACGCCAGAGGAGATTTCTAATGCAGCACCTACAGCAGAACTGCAAAACCAGCGGATGGAGGAAGTCAATGAATCCGCTATGGTCTTATCAAATGAAGTTCACAACCCTCTTCCTATGGCTGAAAGTAAGGATAATGCAAACATGCAGACAGACCCTAGTGCTGCGGTTGTCCAAGGGGATATGGATGTAATAAGTGGATCGGTAGGAAAAGTAGATTCTGCTTTAGAAGAGGAAACAGGGAGACAAGTGATTAATGAAGTCAAAGGCGAGGCTGAAATCATTTCCTCTGATAAGGCTGACCAAACAGTCAGTGATATTGAAGGACAAGAAGGAGGAACTGAAAGCAATAAAGAGATATTTTTTGTTTGTGGCCAACCGGATGATGTTGATATTTTAATTCAGGCATCAGAAGAGCAGATTAAGACGGTTAATCAGTCAGAGGTTGAGATTCATGAAAACCAGATAGTGTATGAGCCCATTAGTAGTCCGGAGAGTAATGATGGTAGAGAGATTTCTACAGCATCAGAGGACCACGCTGGTGTGTCTTTACTGGAGATGGCGAACACCCAGCAGATGGAAGGAGATTCATCTACTAATGAAGAAAACAGCTGTAACCAACAACTGGACAAAGAGGGAAACGTCGAGCAACAAATGTGTGACAGCCAAGAAGTTGAAATGGAAGCACAAACTGTCAGAGTGCCAGAGAGTTGTGTCCCTGCACAGTTGGAGCAGAGTAACATGAATGTTGATGGGAAACAAGTTGCAGTGATCAGCTCTAGCGATGACATCAGCATGCCAGATGGCCAGTCAGAAGATGCACCAGAAAGTAGTGAAAGGAATGGGTATCCAGACTGCGTCAGTGCCACAGAGTCTCCTGAACAGGTGCAGGAGAACACTGGACTTCAGGAGGTTTCAGACGTCACGGTGACAACAACCACGGCCACCTCTGAGGTTGAAATACCAGATAGTACATCTGAGGAGTTTGTGATCTTAGAACCAATCCCAGCAGACGAAATTCACTTTGATATCGTCACTCGAGCAGCGGCTGAATCGGGTTTGTCAGACTCACCTTCAGAGCAGGTGAATCCAGACAGTGCTTTAGAAGGCGACGTGGAAAATGAAATGATTTTAAATGGTTCTCAACAAACCTTCTTCCCTGAGGCAGAAGTGCAGCAATGTCAAACAACTGATGAGATCAAAGTGACAAATTCAGGTGAGGTTTTAGATCAGGAGACCAGGCTGGGGAGAGAAATCTCAAATGAGGAAAGTGTTGAAGTTATTCAAAATGCTGACCACAGCCAGCAGCCATCATCTGACATGATGGATGTTAATACCTCAGAGGTTGAGATGGCAAACTCTCATGCTCAAGTCACAAATGAAGACTGCAATGCACTGGTGATAGAGAATGCTGAGGCTGATTTGTACCTGCAAGAAGTGCAGCTTCTGGAGGATATAGAGATTGGTCGTGAGATCGTAGTAGCCGAGGAAGAGAACGATGAAGATAGTGACATTACAATAATAGAAAATCCCCAGGAAACAGCTGAGGCAGTCCCTCCTAAAGAGTCTGAGAAAAAGGTTAATGAGAAAACTGGAGCTGACACTTGTGGGAGCAGCTTGAAGCAAAACAGCACAGCTGAAACGACTGAAGATGATAAAAAGGCAGAAAAACCCAAGAAACAACAAATGAACACACAGGCCAGAACCAAAGCCCGTCTGGCAGCTCTGGCTGAGCAGAAGGCTGCAGCATCTAAGAGAACAGCTAACAGACAGCAGCTGAACCTCTTAGCTTTGTGTCAGGAGATCGCAGAGGACATAGCTACAGACAGCATGCTGTTGAAGAGGATAGAAGAAGAAAAACAAGCAGCAGCAGCGGCGGCGGCAGCAGCAGCAGTAGCAGCAGCAGCTACGGCAGCCAATAGTGAAGCCAGCAAGAAGGAAAGTCCACCTGTTAACATGCACGGGGCAGACACTGTTAATGTTCCGACTCCTGCTGGACCAGAAGGGAGCTGTGCTTCAGGGACCCCTGCTGAGGAGGCACCTACGGCCCAGCCCTCAGTGGATGATTCAGCTGAGGCTAAGCCTGCTGCAGAGCCTGCCGCAGAGCCTCCAAAGAGGCGTTTCTTCGTCACACAGATTTCAGTGCCACTGAAAGTCCACGAGAAAAAGAAGCTAACTAGGTATCAAAGACTGAGACAGGTTGAACTGCAGAGAGAGAAAATGTCTTGGGCACGTGTAAAGAAACTTAAATCTGACCAAGCAAATCAGATGTTTTCAGACATAGATTGGCAAGTTCCCCTGTCTGCATCCTCTCCATTTTCAGTGAGTCCTGTGACCACAGCTCCTCCACCTGCAGCCAGTCCACCGAAAACACCTCTCCCATGTCCTGCCTCAACTAGCAAGCCTGCAACACCCAAGGCAGAAGTCCCTAAGGTTGACACTCCTAAGGCTGAACCCAGTAAGACTGAACCCACTGAAATGGAAACCCCCAAAAGTGAACCCACAAAACCTGAACCTGCCAAAGCTGAAGCCTCCAAAACGGAGACTCCTAATGCTGGAACCCGTAAATCTACAAGGCAAAGTAAAGCTCAAACTCTTAAAGAAACCCCTGCTCTGGGGCCCGTCCCAAAAGTGACCAGATCAGCAGCCAAGAGGGCCCTCCCAGCGGTACCCCCTCCCATGCCCAACGGACTTAATGGTCAAAAACCGAAGCCTGTCGAGTACAAGCCATACAGACCCAGGCCCAAGTATTCCTTTGATGACTTTGAACTAGATGATGACCCATTACCAGTAGCTCCAACAAAGCCCAGTCCTCAGTCAAGGCCCACACAGCCGACACGACCTAACGTTCAGTCAAACCCCACAGCTCAATCTAAACCCACGGTTCAGTCAAAACCCACAGTTTCATCACATCTTGCCAACCAGGCAAAACTCAAAGCTCAGACTACACCTGCTGGACAGATCTCAGGTCAGTCAAAGCCGACTGCTACAGCTACAGCTACAGCTCAGGCAAAGCCTGCCGGTTCCACCACTCCACAGTTAAAGCCTGCCATTGCGACAACAGCCCAGTCGAAGGCCACAGCTACTGCCGCGGCTTCTTCTAAACATGTTCCACCAGTTCAAGCTCAATTAAAGTCTCCTGTTTTGACAACACCTCAGTCAAAAGCTGTTTCAGCTCCAGGTCAGTCCAAGCCTGCTGCTTCTGTTTCTCCTCAGTTAAAGCCTGCTGGCAGTGGAGGTACAGCTCAGCTCCAGCAGTCAACAGCATCTCAGGCTGCAGGTTCAACCACGTCTGAGACAAAGCCTGCTGCTCCAAAGGCCGACGTTGGTTCAGTGCCTCAGAAAACCCCAAATCCACCGTCATCAGAAGATGGCAAATGCAAGGTAACTCAAAACTAAATTCTGCCAAAATCTGCATCACAAACAGCATTTTTTATGCTGTTTTTTTTTTTTTTTAAAGATGTTCCTCATCCCCTGTCTCTTTCCTACGTAGGATACAGCTGATCCCACCTCCTCCCTGCCCTCTGAAGACTCAAAAGTGTCTGATGACACACAGAAGAGTGAAGTAAAGCCTGCAGGTATGCATTTATTTCGCAGTTGGCATGATTTATTAAAATGTCTGTCATTTTGTTGTCACGTAAAGCTGAAAGAATTGAGTTCATGTTTTTGATTTCCAAAATTGTACTGGTGTATAATGATCTTACCTTTTCTTACAGTCACTGGTGTTGATCCTACTCTGGGGAATAAGACCGAGACAGCCGAGACAGCCGAGAAGGCATCGGAAAAACCTCAAGAGTAAGACGTTTCTCTCAAATAATTTGACATGTTTTTCCTCGTAGCAACAGGAATCTGAAGTAATGTGATGTGTGTATGTGTCACAGCAGAGCAGCGGAGCCACAAGATGACAGGACTCCTCTCTCTGATGCTTGTCTGCAAAAAGAAGTGAAGAAACTAAAGGAGGCTGACAAAGATGGCACCCAAACCATTATTGTGAGCACCTGTCTGTCATTATTATACATTGTTTAGCAAGTAGACTTTAATCTAGAGGTCAGAAATTACAGGTTAAGGCCTTTCAACAGAAATTCTTGTATATATTTGCAGGATGTATTTAGATGTGAGGAGTGATCTGTTGTTTTCTTTGTCTCGTAGGATGCAGGACAGAAGCATTTTGGAGCAGTGGCCTGTAATGTGTGTGGGATGCTCTACTCTGCTGCCAACCCTGAAGATGAATCTCAACATTTACTCTTCCACAACCAGTTCATCAGCGCTGTCAAATATGTGGTGAGAGAAAGTTTCCTTAAATTGCTTGTCTTATTATTTGTCTTACCTACTGTCTCAAAATATTGACTCATCAGGGCATTTTTCAAAAAAAACTACACTGAGGGAGCATCACACCGAGCATGTGTTGAGTAGTTTATTTGAATTTACCAAATAAATCATCACAGGAGTTATTACAGGAAGCGACTGTCAAGTATGTGGCATATACTGCAGGTATTAGTGTGAGTGAGATGCCTCCTCAATATTGGCTATGGAGCACACATTTGTTCTGACTCTCAACACCATTAACAACAGAATGTTGTGTAATAAAATGAAATGTGATCGCATCTTGAGTGTATAAAACATTACTCACGCTGACTTTTTATGATTTCAAAAAGGGCCACTCAGTATTCTAAATAGCTGATATTCTTCACGTTTAATACAATTAGTCACTTTTTTGTCATTTTCTTCAAATGACATTAAATTATCCCGTTAGAAAACAATGTCGTTGCAGCAGCATGCAAGAGGATGTAGCTATGAAATGATGGAGCGAGTCTCAAATATATCTGATAATAATAACACTTAAATAGATTATATGACCAAATTAATGAAACAAAAGTAGAACAATCTGAAGTAAAGTTTATGAAGAACAGTATGCATATTTGCAATATTTGTAGCACATAGGAAGTTACTGTATATAGCAAATGAAGAGCATGAAGTTCAAGATTTGTATTTGCCATTACCAGACAGTCCAGGAACATAGGAATTCTTGTGCAGGCTCTTTGAGTCAAGTAAAAAGAGTTAAGGGCAAAGAAAAGCACACCGACTAAAATAGATAATAAAAGATTATACAAGGTAAATAAAATACAATAAGACAAAAAAAACTTAGATACTATGCAAAAGAGTGCAAAAAATATAATAAATTATGAAAACTGTAACTGGAGTACGAGTACTACTGTAAACCAGGAGCTGGTAAACATACTATACCAAAAGAAAAGAGGATGCTTTTGGTTGGGAAATGAATGCCTCATTAGGACAATAAAAACATTGCTTTAGGGTTTCTTTTACATAAATTCCCTCTTTTTTCCCTCATTTATTCAGGGATGGAAAAAAGAGAGGATACTGGGAGAGTATCCTGACGGCAAGATCATTCTTGTCCTGCCAGATGATCCCAAATATGCTCTGAAGAAGGTACAGTATGTTGAGAGGAACTAACCTTTGCCGTCAAAGGATTATGTAACATTAGTGGGTATCACTGATGAGGACAGCCCCGCTAAAGCAAAAGCATTGTTTTGGAAGTGGATAATGTAAATTAGAACGCAAGGTTGTTGTTTTTTGTTCCTTATTTGCTGTATTCTTAGAAGCCTTTTTCAGCACCAACACCCAGCATATGATTTCTTCACTACACCGTAACTGTTTGTTTCTCAGGTCGAGGAGATCAGGGAGATGGTGGACAACGACCTCGGCTTCCAGCAGGTGGAGACCAAGTGTCCCTCTCAGACCAAGACCTTCCTCTTCATCTCCAATGACAAGAAAGTGGGCGGATGCCTTATAGCAGAGCACATACAAGAGGTAAGAGAATGCAATCTCGTATGTTTGATGTACGTTTACTATGTAAAAACAAATCTAACAACAGACTGCATTAGTTTTAAGTATACTGAGCCTTGTGAATGCTTACAGGGATACAGGGTGATTGAGGAGCCAGTACCGGAGGGTTCAGAGGGAGAAAAGGTGATGTTTGAACGTCAGAGAGCCTGGTGCTGCTCCACAACACCGGAGCCGGCCATCTGCGGCATCAGCCGCATCTGGGTGGTCAACATGATGAGACGCCGGGGCATCGCCTCACGCATGCTCGAGTGCCTCAGGTCAGTGTGTTTTAGAAAGCCATCAAGATCTGATGTTATATCACCTCAAAAATAAATGGACATCATTAAGACTTGTTGATGATGTTTCTGTTTTTCCTGCACAGGAACAACTTCATATACGGCTCATACCTGAGCAAAGATGAGATCGCTTTCTCCGACCCCACACCCGATGGAAAACTCTTTGCCACACACTATTTTAGCACTTCTCAGTTTTTGGTTTATAACTTTGTGAGTGGAACAAGCTCGTCCCAGCCCAACGCTGATGCAGTATGACAGTCTTCAGGAGAGGTAACCATGGATTTAACTGAGACGCCCACTGACCAACGGGACACACCGTCACTAAACAGTGTCTGATGCAGAATCTGTATTTGCGTAACCATTTAAAAAAAACTACAACTGTAAATTACTCCTTGGAGAGGACACATTGGTTTAAATCTCAGGATGAAAACAACGAGGTGTTGTTGACATTTTCTATTAATTCACCCCCTTAATTCCTCCCCGAATAGTATTTTGAAAAAAGAAAAAAAGAGTATTTTCTTTATACATTTTTAAGTAAACAATTGGTTTTATTAGAAGTATAGAGTTTACATGCATGACCCGAGAGCAATAGAAAACAAGGAGCATTTCATTGGAGAAGCATAAGGTTGACCGGCTGCATTAAATAAAATGGTTATGTTGGAGTTTTGTTCTCATTCTGTTTGAATGTTTTTTTACTTACATTATGTAGTAAACTACAGTATGTGTACATTGAGGGTTTTCTCATGTCAATCTTTTAACAGGTAAAAGCGATTCCGCCCTCGTCTCAAGTTTTGTTTTTAAGCTTAAAGGTCACGACTGCACGATTTCTATTGGGCGGTTAAAGTTGTCGTTTTTCCACATCAGTCCCCCTGATTTCACTGTCATGTTTATTTGTAACATTTCAAACTTATCACCCAAACCCGGTGATTTAATCGGAAGGACTCATTTCAACAACCTGGTTAAGGAGATGTGGGTTAGAGAACTGTAGCTTGGGCATTAATTGTGTGCTCTATGTTTCTCAGATCACTTTGTCTGAAACGTTTAGTTTTCCAAGCTGAGCCATACACTGTACACCATTTAGCAGGGCATTGTAGCCTATACTGTATGGGTGACGTATTTTAATTTCACAGAGGCTGTCTATTGCTTTGTTTGTGCCTGAATGAATAATGTGGGACTAAATATTTCGATTTGTTTATGTTTTCTTAGCCATACTTTATGGCTTTTTATTGAGTTAGTGTAGAGTATCATCCTCCTATTCTTTAGTAACAACAAATTAAAATGTATATCAAATTATCATGTAGAGTTATGCATACTATAACAACATTTATAATGGATGAGCAAGGTCTTTTGGCTCAGGTGTTAAATGGTATTAGGGAGTGATGGTAAATGGCATTTAGGTTCAGCCTTTATGATCACGAACAGGAACATTTGCTCAGTGATCAACATGAGGAGTTGAGATGAACCTCTGCCACTCTCAACACAGATCTACAGTATCATTGTACTCCATCCCTTATTTTCTTCTTCCTTCTTGTTAAAGCAGTTGCTTTTAGAAAGATGTGTCGTGTAAGAAAAAGAAATTTGATTTATACGAGGCTGTTATGTAAATATTTATTTAAATAATAAACGATTTAAAACAGTTTCGCTGGCTCGGTTTTCTTTTCTTTTTTGCTCGAAACAACAGGTGAGTGTGTGATTATTTGCTCTCGGAGACTTTCACCTTTCTACAAAAGGTAAACATGCTACTGACCCCCTTTACCTCCTACTGACTATGTGTTGTAGTATTGGTCACTAATGCCATCTAGTGGATATTGTTATTTTTAAACATTTGTGTGTCAAGTGACATTTAAAAGATTTTACTTTGCATTGTTTTGATGTAAAATTATCTCCAGAATGGTATTAACATTGTTAGTTATTAATGGCGCATATATATATATATATATATATATATATATATATATATATATATATATATATATATATTAGGGGTGTGCAAAAAAATCTATTCATATTCGAATCGTGATTCAAGCTCTACCGATTCAAAATCGATTCATAGAATTCCAAAAATCGATTCATATTTTTTTAATTAAAAAAAAAAGTTTAAATTTTTTTTACATTGTATGTCTACTGCAATCACATGGGAGAAGTAACTACATTTACATACTGTGAATCGTATTTTTAATCGAGAATCGTTTTTGAATCGAAAATCGATATTGAATCAAATCGTGAATCGTGACTTTTTTGAATCGTGCACCCCTTATATATATATATATATATATACATTTGAGATAAGTGTCAAATGTGGGAATTGTCTTGTTTTTTCTTTGTAGTTGCAGATGTAAACACTCCCCAACTCCTCCTCCTCTTAGTGCATTCCTCGACACTCCTGTCACAACACGGACCAGCTCGATGGCAGCTTCTGAGAAACAAAACGGCCTAAGAACAACATGGATACTTCCTCAGGCAGAGAGTGAGAAAACAGCTCCTCAGAGATCTGATACTAATCAGCAGGAGAAAACAACCGAGCTGAGCTTCCTAAGGTATCTTTAACACAACGGTCACCTCGGCCTGTTGACTTTCACTGACACTAGGATCATCTCAATCATCTGATTTTCCCTTTGAGACTGAATAGACATTATGTTTAATCCAATCGAGAATCTGTGGATATTTGACTGGATTTAGTCTGTAGAAAACTCATCACAAAGTAAAAGAGAATACCCAACATTTGTAAACACAAACTTTTATTCTTACACGTCAATTTAAAGACACAAAATTGTCACAGCTGCCACATTGAAACCATAGAACCACCTATCCTAATTATAAAGGTCAAGTTATCGTAGATATGCATTAAGCTATGGTTACTTAGTGAAAATCAATGACGTCTTATTTACACTTTAGACAACCAATATGACATTAAATCAAGCATCAGACTGAGTATTTACTGACAATTTCTACCATTTGCACACCTGAACGTTATCCCAGACCTGAGATGGGACCACAAACTGATCCATTTATTCAGTGCAGTGGGGATTGGCCTTGTTGCATGACATCTGCGGGACATTGGATCTGTTTTAAGAGTTTTAAAACAAGATTACAGTAATGCTCTGGGTACTTGATCTGTTGACAGGCAACCTATAAAAAGAAAAGAGCTGCTCTGGAGTGTGTGTGGCAAATACACAATCACAATGTTAGGAGAGAAAAAAATTCACTTCCACTTTAAACAAGGAGCATAAACTGATAAATTGATCACAAGCTCTTAACATACATGGTAAAGTATGAAGGTTGAATAAACATGAATCCATTGGCATGTAACACATTCAGCATTTGGCTCAAATGAGTTGACATGATAGTGTATTATGCCAAGGCTATGGCAACATCAAAATGTAGGCACCAAAGACAATATATTATGCTGTAGCCCAACAATGTAGACATATATAGACAGAAAAGTCCTTAGTGTTGGTTTTGTGGTTGTATTTAAAAAAAGATAAAATGTCCTTACAGGATGGGACAATTCTGACCACAAAAATTGTAAAGTATGTCCAACATATCAGGCTCCGGGATCCTGCGCACAACACCCTGACCTTTCCCAGGCTGCACAACTACAGGTGGAGGCTCTGTCAGCGGGTGCACTTTGTTATCCATCATCTTAAAGTCAATAACACCAACACAGGGCAGTGTGCCGTTCCTCTCTGCCCACATTTTAGTGTCCTCTGAATTGTCCTTTGTATCTACGATACTGTCATAATTCGCGCTGCTCTTGCTAACGGTGCTCAGGTCATCCTGGCATGTATATGAGTCACTAGAATGGGGCAAAGAAAAGTAGGTGCACTTTCTTGAAAAAGACGACTTCTTGTCTTCTAGTTCAGACTTTGTGCTGAAAAGGGAATATGTGTTCTCTTCTGTATCCTCACACATTCCTTCGCCTTGAGGAGAGTTTAAGTTTTTGTTTATTCCAACCGGGTCTGAAACAGACTTTCTGATCAGTGTGTTTTCTCTAAGGAGCCATTGATCATTATTAATAGGGACACTTTCTTCAGGCCTGACTTGTACATTAAAAGCAACATGTGTTGCTTCACTTAAGGTGTCTAGTGCATTAGAGGAATTGAAGTAAGACAGCTCAGACATTGCTTTGGACTGGGCTTTATGGAAGTGAGAGAAAATGCTTGAATGTTCTTTCTTTTTCTGTTTTGGCGCAGATGAGGGCCTTTCACTTGCTTCATCATCAGGTTTAGCTTCTTTCTTGCCATAAAGCCTTTCAATTGTTCTTCTCACAAAGCCTTTAGTGATGGATTTCCGTGCTGAATCATCTTCGCTGCTAGACAGCTCACTTGAAGTCAGAGACTGATACCCGCCACTAGCTGAGGTCTCTGCTCGTAACTCGGACCGCTCCGATATCTTCTGGCTCGGGAAACGTCCAGGTCCGTGTGGGATATCTGTGGCACTCTTTGCCAGGAACATTTGCCTGATGGATCTGACCCTGTTGCTTTCAGGCTCTGTTGTTATAACGCCACAGGAATCGTAGCTAAAAGATAATGACGACTGACGAGCTGATCGGGTGCAGGGAGCCGACTGAGATGAGGGCGATTCAGAGGGTGAATCCTCAATGTCCGACTCAAGAGGGGCGTTTTTTTGTGAGCAACGTCTTGTGGCGGAACTTTCTGTTGTCTTTTGGGCATTGGCAACCTGTTTTTCCAGAAGAATTACTCTCTCTGCGACAGATTGGGATATTATTGCTTCAGATTGATGCTTGAGTTTTTCCACAGCCTTTTCACATTTTGTATTTTTCGACTGTGTTGCCACTGGAGGAGCTTTCAGGTCTTCTGTTAAGCTCTTTTCTTTATATCTGTCCATATTGGCATATTCCTCTACTGAGCTGGACTCTTTTTTGCCGTAGCTTAATTCTTCTTCATGCAAGCTGTTGGTCTGTTCATCTTCGACCTTTGGTTGCTCTACCTCTGCATGTTCTTCACAGCTGCTGTGCTCATTCCCACTATCCTCATCGGCATTAAATCCATAACTCTTTGTTAAACTTTCAGACTTTATGAAACTGCTATTGTCTTTTTTCGTATATAAATCCTGATTTTCTATCAAATTGCTTAGATCCCCTTCTACAGTATTCTGGCTTTTTGTCTCTTCAGAAATGTGTGTATGTTTACATTTAGTTTGTTCTCTGTGATCTGAAAGATCATCAAGGTGTTCTTCCTCCTCTACCTCATTGCCAGACATACTTACCTCAGTAAAAACCTTTAGCTCTTTACATTCAACCTCAGGCTGCTCTTCCTCTGAGAATGGCTCATCCACATGTGAGTTACATGTGCTTTCATCAACACTGACATTTGGTCCTATAGAGCCTGCTTGACAGTCAACCTCAGGCTGCTCTTCCTCTGAAGATGGCTCCTCTACATCTGAGTTACATGTGCTTTTATCAACACTAACATTCGGTCCTAAAGAGCCTGCTTGACATTCAACCTCTGACATCTTGTTTTGACTATCAGGGCTCGATATTCTTTCCTTCCCTCTTACATTCCCTTCTACATAGTAATCTGAGCATGGTTGCTTCTCCCCTTCCTCCTCAGAGTGACTTTCATGGTTGGACAAGTCGTCACTAGCCTTGCTCTCCTGTTGTATCTCCTCACATTCAACGTCTGATTCCTCTGAACTATGTTGCTCACCTGCTTCTGAGCTGGATACACTTTGCTTACAGCTCGCATTCGGCTCCAAATCTTTAATGGCACTTAACATGTTTTGCCCCTTCTCATCTGAACCTGACTCGTCATCATGGGTAAGCTCATTCTCAGGCATACTCTCTTCACTGGGCATCCGCAGCTGATTACCTCCTATGTGTCTGTCCTCTACCTCAGAGATACGGCTGTCTTGTTCAAAACGGTTCTTACTGCTTAGTACTCCATTCATTTTAGCCTTTTCTTGCTCTTCATTGTGGCTTTGCTGCTCGTTATCTTTTGCAAAAATCACTGAGCTGTAAAGCTGCCTTGCTTCAGGTATCGGTTTATCAATAGGTTCAGCTGGTGGACATTTGGCCACACCACTCTGCCCATATAGGCTGTCTTTAGTTATACTACCCATGCTGCGTTGTTTTGGCTGGTTAATGTCTGTGAATTTTTTAATGATGGAGCTCACATCAACATTAGCTTTCTCATCTTGAGTAACATCCCTGACATTAACATCTTTTTTGGAGAAATCGGATATATTTCTGTTATCTTTTGGTTTCGCTTTTTCAAGCTTTTCTTCATCTTCACTGTCACTTTTGACACCCATTGAAAGAGAGGTCAATTCCTCCTTGAGCTTCTCAGGTATGTAAAGATGATTCACAATCTCATCAATGACATTTTTGTCAATGTCACAGTCTTTTTCAGGACTGGCCTCAGTCACACATTCTTGCTCTGGATTATTCGGTGTTGAGCCGCGACTCTTGCATTTGTTGCTGAGATCCTGAAAGCCCTTCCAACTTTGCAGGAGCTGCTTCGAAGCTGACTGCTGTAAATTGGACAAACTAACTCTTAACTCATGGGAATCCTCAATGCTGGCAATTTCTCTGAGAGAATCAATCATTTTTAAAGCCTCGGCACAGCTGACATTGTTTGCATTCAGCTCATCCATATTTAGGTTAGTTAGGCCTTCCTTTAGGGTCATCACAGACAAGAAAGCAAGAAGAGCTGTAGTTGATGAGCCAAACGTAGAGGCCACATGAGAGGAGAAGTCAGGCAGGCTGTTGGACTTTTCCAGACACGATGGACGTTTGTTCTGTGTGATTTGTCTAATTGACTTTATTGAGTAGCAAATTTTCTCAAGCACAGGTTTTATGTTTGGCTGATTTGCGATGTTTAAAGGCTGTGGCATTATTTGTGTTATGGATTTCTCTTGATCTGCTGGTATAAGGTCATCTGTCACTTTATTGTCATCACTCTGATTAGCTTTCAATGGCATTAGAGTGTTACAGTTTAGTGTTTTGTCCAGTTCAGCTGTTGATTTTATTGACTGTGGTGTTTGGTGATGCTTTCTTTGGGATGATGTTTTCTTATTTGTGGGCTCTGATGCATTGTCTGATGAGAGATTTCTGGGGAGCAACTTTCCACTTGACTGGTGTCTGACAGGTGGTGACCCCATGTCCAGAGACTGAGAATATGGAGACCGTCTCTTTTGTAATTTAGATTTATAAAGCTTTCTTTCAGAGGAAGGGCTAGCATTTGGTGTTGCATCTCTTCGGATTCCAATATTTGGTGACATAGTTTTATCCGGTAGGAGGTTATGTAATGATGATAACTTTGGAGAGTTGTGAGAAAGTTCCGAAGAGAATTTCTTGGTTTGGGATTTTCTCTCTGGGGATGGACTGCTCATAAGTTTTTTTACCAAGAGTTTAGGAGATTCTTCTTTTTGAGTTAAAAATGGTGTTCTATCCATTTCTGTCTTTCTAAATGAAAGATCACTTGGTGTTGGAGCCTCACTTGATGAAATACTAACTGGTGGTATTCTCTCTTCAGTTGTTAAACTAGTAGCAGAAGTACAACATGACGGACTACTTTTCAAATTGAAGATGCCGTTTGATTGCTGGGTCTCTTCTGGTGGGATTTCACTCGGCCATTGTGTCCCTGTTGAACAGATGCTGTTTGGCAGCACATTATCACCCACTATGTTGACGGGAGTAGATGATGTGCTTGTCTCATCACTACATAAAGTATATTTATCCAGGCAAGCCTTTCTGAGAGACATTTTCCTGTCAAACGATATATTACTGACCAAAGGGGCCCGTTTAATAGATGGAGCTCTTGGTAATGTTGCTTTCCTCTGCGTGGAAGGAATGTCAGTCTGAATTGATGTTGTCATTTCCATTCTGTGGTCGGTAGGTGATATGGCCTTGTCAGATGTAGGGCTGATGGATAATGGATTATTATCTGATGTTTGACTGCTAACAGATGAGAGCCTGTATAGTGGGCTGCTGACCACTGAGAATGCATCCATCCTGCAGTATTCAGTGTTTGACAGCTCTGTATTTTCAGCAGGTGGTGGTGATGGTGGTGGTGGTAGATCCATTGAAAGTGTATTGGAAGGTGTTGCTTCTTGAAATGACATTTTAATCGGATTGGATTTATTTTCTATTTCACTGTCTGATGGCATTTCTGTTGCCATCTCATTAGTAGGTGGAATTTTTTCAGAACAGTTATGAGTCGAGAGAGGCTTTATTTCTTCTATATTATTCTGAGCTAAACTACTGTAGTTTTCTGTGTTTGTTTGATTATTGGCGATTTGCTGATTGACGGGGGTTTTCTCCATTGATGGACTTGGCGATTTGTTTTCAAAGGACTGGATTTTTTGTTTGACAGATGCTCCTAGCTCATTCTCAGGCAGTAGGTCAGTTTTTAGAGATTGTATTTCTGATGTGTAGTCTAAACACTTTACCTCCTGTGCCACAATTATAAAGCCATTCTTATTTTCAGACTCCCCACACCTGCTGTCACTTTCTGTTTGTACAAGAACGACTGCTTCTAATTTTTTACTTTCCTCATCTGGGTAGGCTGTGGGGTTAAGGTGGGCTTTCTCCAGCCAGTTTTCCACATATTCATTGGTAACAAAGCTAGAGGAGTTAAAAGCAGGCAGTGGCATGTTTTTGCTGATCTCACAGCACTCTTTTTCGTTCTTTATCTCCTGATGCATTGATGTCTGCCGTGTCAGTATTCCCCGTGGTTGGCTTACATCATTTGGAGCAACATTCAGGCAGATTTTTTCAAAAGGAACTGTCTCACTCATAGTTTCTTTCAATGCTGATGGTATGCTTGGGTCTTTGAGAATACATTGTATTGTGTCTTTAGACAGTTGTGAGCTCTTTGTTGTAACACCCCTGTCATTTTGTGTTGGTACCTTTTTAAGCTTCATCACTCTTTTTGCTGATTTTGATTTATTCCCATAAATTTTCTTAATGAACCCAGCACTGGAGAAAGTTTTCACTTTCTTACTTTTCTTGGTTGCTCCTGCAGAACTTTCTTTTTGTCTTTTCCCTGGTGACATAAGTCGTTGAACACGTTTGTTGATTGCTTTGGGTTTTGGGGAAAGCCTCTTATCTTTATTGACTTCTCTTTGTTGGGGCTTGTCTTTGCCTTTAGTGGGCTTTGGGAATTGTTGTTGAGCATTTGTTGCTTGAATTGCACCAGTCCTCAGTGAAGGCAAGGTGAAATCAGGTGTTACTGACATGCTCTCAGTTCTCCAGATGCTAATTGACTCAGAAGCTGTCGATGGTCTCCAGAGCTGGGGTTCAAACTCATTACTGGAGGAGAGCTGTCCAGTTTCTGAAGTAGCTGGCCTGCAAAAGTGCATCTCAGAAGCAGACACACCCTGTGAACAAAGGTAGGTCTGCTGTTCATATACATGTAAGACCGTTTCAGTGACCTCCTCTCCACTGGATTCAATCTGTTGGATTTCAGCCATCCCTGCTGATTTAAATGTGGACACATTTCTGTTTATATTTTTGGCATCGACAGAGCCAAGATTTCTAGGTTTGGGCACTGGTATACTGCTACTCTGTTTGACCATGCAGTACTGCTCTGTCATGGCTCCATTTTCTGTCCGCTCTCTGTAGGAGTAAGAACCAATCGTACCTTCCTGAATCCCCTCTGCCGTTACTGATTTTAGGCTCTCCACTTGCTTTTTTGTAATTTGCTTGTGCCCCGGTGTAGGAGCTCTCCTAGGGGACACCACATCAGTTTGTACTTTGATATTATCCTCTTCATGACTACTCTCACTGAAAGCTCTATTGCCCAGTGATGGTGGATCTTCGTCATTGTTATCCTTAGTTTTGTTGATGGTGTCGATGGAGGCAGCAGGACTTTGTAAATCTAATGAGTTTAATTTAAGTGAGCTTATCTCCTGTTCTGCCTCAGGCTCTGGTAAGCAGGTCCCATTTAGCTGATTGGCTACACTTGAGCGTGACAGAGTGGTCGTCCAATGGATGGTTTCCTCTTCCTTAATTGTCAGCCGCACCTTCATCTCCACTGTCATACTACCATCTTGGTTCACTCGAAAGGACTTTTCAATGTCATCATCTGAGGGCAGCAGGCTCTCCTGCTCTTCAGCTCCGACGCCAAGGCAGGTGTCAGGTGTTTCTGGTACTGACTCCAGCATACGACCTGACTCCAACTCGACCTCGACAGAGTGACTGGGTAGGTCGCATGAACTTCCTGCAATGGAGTTATGGATCCGATTCACAATGTATCTCTCCGATGAGGGGGAGAAATTTCTTGACTGTGAAGTGTATGATAGTGACTTCTTTTTACCTTTTCAGTCAGTCAAAAGAGCCAAAAGGGTACAAAAAATGTTCAGGTTGAAAAATAAAGTAGAAATCAGGCAAGGATTAAAGAGGTTAGGCAGGCAGTTTGAAGAGGAAACCCAAGAAGCATGAAAAGAGAAGAAAGAGAGAAAAAAGTTAGAAAGATAGTCCAACTATTCACAGCTAATGAAGAACAATAGCTGACAGCCACGTATACAGGGTATGTAGGTCATCCAAGGTATTATGCATAATATCATTTCCTCAGCACTTTGCCAATCTTCATCCCATGAGAGCAGGTAGATTATTGCAGACATGTTGTATGTGTCCATTTAATAAATGTTCCCAGCAACTAAACAAAACAAAATGATTGACTAGAGATAAATCCAAAAAAAAACAAATTCTTAAGTAAACTTACGTTTTAACGCCTTTAGTCTTCTGTGACCCATTCGTTTGGTCGGCAGCATTGTTGGAGCTGGTGATTTCTGTGCATTGTAGTTTGCATGCCTGAATGGCTCCCTACCCACAGCCACTACAGTCCCAGAGCACAATATCAAGCCTGGAATACTATCCACCTACAGACAGAGAAAAAAATGATGGAATAGATAGAATAGAACAATCTTGAATCTACATATGTTAGCAAGTGATATAATTACAAATAACCTGCATCTATATGTATGACAAGTCTAAATGAAATGTATTATTTGTTAAGATGGCACCTTGCCATACCAGCTGACTCTAAATGTATAAGAGATCATTGACCTAAAGCCTTACCGTGCAGTATCCCAGAATGCTTTTCTATGTATTAGGTTGACTTAAGAAGATTAACACTTTCTCTACTCATGTGACGGTTATCTACAGGCCAGGTTCCAGCCAGTCCTCTATGGGGCAATAATGACGCTACCAAAACCTAAAACTTATATATTTACGTTGTATTTGAACAGACTAATTTTAGGGGAATGTACATTTTTTTGCACTCTAAAATCTTTACAAAAATGTAACAAAGATATATACTTACGTATCCATTCAAATATAGTCTTAAGATATAAAACAATTATGTAATAATATGATCATAGTTTTGCAAGACAAGGCTATACTTGAGGGTACTTTCACATTTAAGATTGGGCCTGAATAACCTTGTCATTCAGTTTTTCATTTAATCTGTACAACAGGCTTTCAGTTTTCTTTGATTTCTAGGCATTAGAAGGGAAGGTTAAGTGAATATATTATGGTGTTTTTAGCAAGTTAAACAGTCTGTAGTGCTTGTAAATTCCTATTTTCTTCTTCCTAGAAATGAATTGTGTTGTATTGACAGAGGAGGACACTCACACGTCTGCCATCCGCTGTGTGTAATTTCAACACCTGGAATTGGATCAGCTCTGAAATATGTTCCAGGATAGACTCAAAAGTGAGTGTAGTCCTCTTGTGAAGCACCACAGTGTGTTTTACAGTGGGGTCACCATTGCGAAAAATCAGTAGCCTCTTTGGTGTGCGCACAAACATGTTCTGGCCAGGGAAAGACCTGCCCAGCTGCACAGTCCGACGACGGGAACTAACAGGCCTGGCGTTGTACCAGGGCGGGAGCTTCTTCCTGGCCAGTGCTAGGTTGATCGGTTTTACCTTACGGCTGTCGGAGCAAATGTAAGATTTTCCATCCACCAGTTCATCCAAAGTATGGACTGCATGAACCCCCCGGGGCGTGGTGATGTTCCTCACCCCAAACGGCAGGGGAACCTTTTTAGAAAGACTGTCCAGGAGCGCATCAAATGTTTTAAAGGTGCGGTTGTTGATGACCATGCGCAAGCCATTGAACTGAGAATCTCCACTTTTGTAGAAGCAGACTCTCTTCGATAGGATAGGATCGATGATCCTTGAGGTGCGTGGGGTGCTAAAGGTGTGCCCACTGCCCGAAGACTGGTCAGGGAGGATCCTCCGAAACTCTGTCTCATTCATCATCGCTGATTGGCTGGAAGGGAAAAAAGAGAAGTAAAGAACTAGATATTTAGTAGAAACATAAAGGTTTTCCCCTTTATGCTTCCCAGTTGATGTTCTGTGTGGTAGACAGTAAAATAAATGGTGAATTCCTAGTAAAAAAGCTTCCTCCTCAGAATCCATGGTGAGGAGCCCCAAAAGGTTTCTCAAGTTGCTTCTACAAATAAAACATTACACATTTTACAGTAAACAATAATCCTCACAGATATTGACAATTTGTTATGTCTAATTTTATGATTAGACGGATGTACAGTGCAGGTATAAAGCCTGACAAAAGCGCACCAGATGTCACGCATTCTCCTCCCCTCCAGCTATCTCTGCTATCTATTTTGTTATGGCACCATCGCTGCACCCTGAGCTTAACGCCGGGGGTGGCAGTAGCTCAGTCAGTAGGGAGTTGGGTTGGGAACCGGAGGGTCACTGGTTCATGTCCCCATACGGACCAACGTATGGTGGTGGACTGGTAGCTGGACAGGTGCCAGTTCACCTCCTGGGCACTGCCAAGGTGCTCTTGAGCAAGGCACCGAACCACCAACTGCTTGGGGCGCCATTCCATGGGCAGCTCCCTCACTCTTACATCTCTCCATTAGTGTACTGAGTATATAGGGACTGAGCATGTGTGTGTAATTCAGGCCTGTGTGAAATGTGTATAATAACAACAGAGTGAAAACATTGTAATTTCCCCTTGCAGGATTAATAAAGTATACATTACATTACAAATATTATTGTGATTGGTTAAAAGAATAAATACAAACAATCCAGAGCATTTTTCCCCGTGCAGCCAGACCATACTGTATTGCTGTCATCGCTGTTGGGATAGGTCTGGCAATGCGAGACTAGTGATGCAGTAACAAATAATCATACAAAGAGTAAAACATGGTTTGGCAAATGTATGATATGGCGTCTCTCAGGCGCCGTATGTCAGGCTTTATCCCAGCACTGTACATCAGGTGAGCCAGATTAGGTTAACACACAAACATAACACCATCTGAAAGAAAACTTCAGTGGTTCATAATGTGTAAACAGCTGATGTGAAAACAGTTGAGTGACGTCCTGCAAACATATGTTGTTTACTTTGTGAACTGTGCCCATTACGGAAATGACCTGATTTCTGGGAAACCTGCCACATGATTGGCATCGTCAATGATTTGATTAGCTGGGTTTTAACTACACAGGAGAGCCCTTAATAAGTGATACAGAAATGTTTGACAGATTGTTTTCGTATTTCTTTTGCCATACTTATTAGAGTATTAAAATAATTGTATACCACATTTAAGTGGTAGAAAATCTTTATAAAATAATCAAAAAATGTATATGACTTATTAAAGACGAAAGCCTATATTGAATCACATAACTAAACTGATGTCTCAAAGCACTTCTCTATGAATCAAAACTTTTTGAATATTAAATTGCTTAAAAAAATTAAGTGATAATTTGCAGGAGTTTTTCTTTAAACTGACTTTATTGAAAGTGACAAATTGTGATATTTCATTTTAAAATGTAAAAGTTGATAGATATTTTAAAATATATTATTTAGTATTAGTAGTTAGTGTAGTTTGTAGCAGCAGCAGCAGCAGTATTCATTTTATTTGTTAAAAGACCAACATATATTTATTTATTCAGGATGGAATATTTGTAGTAATTGTAGGTAACAGAATCAAAACAAAATGTGGTTAGAATATATGGTAATGGAATTTATAATGCTGCAAGTGTAACACATAAATACAGATTAAAAAGGAGGCAGTAAACAAGCAAATAAATATACAAAAATTGCAGGATTTGAAAGTAAACTCACCTACGTCGGCATCATGAAATTCCCAACCGTTTTGAAAGGATCCTTGAAATGTTATTCCGTGTTCTACTGTACATAATGGCTGCTGTCAAACTAACTGCACAGCAACAGTTTATTTCTGGAGGCACCGTCCTGGTTAATTTGCTTAATCTTTGCGCCAAGTTAATCTGCACTGCAAGTGCATTGCTTGGAAATCCTCTTCAGAAAGGTGTGTCACATAGATGTACGTAGAGCTGTCATAGCAGAGCGAAGAGGTGGACTCAGGACCTGTGGTTTATTCATTATATATTATATGTTAAATAGGCCAGAAACACATTTGTATAGAAGTTTTCCCATGGGAGTATATTGTCAATGGGGGTCTTTTTTGCGAAAACCAAAACTATAAAAAAAAAAAAAAACAATCCCCCCCAAAATTCACTCTTACATGAGACACAAGTGGCAAAAGAAGACAAAGGAATCAATATTAAACGAACATAATATTTACTAACTAACATAGTTTGAAAGTGATTAAGACCAGTTGCATTACAGTATAACAAACCATCATTTAATGTTTTATGTACTTGTGTTTTGCTCTTATTTGAGGCTTAAATTAGAGCCCAACACTACACCTGCAGAAGGTTATATGAACTAAAAGGAGAGCAGTGTTTTTCTCCACCAGTGGCAGCAGATGGTAAATTGGTGTCCGGTTGTTATATTCGTGCAGGGTTGTAATCTCATTGAGGACCTCTTTAGATAATAAGGATTAAGGAGCTCTCCATTCGCAGGACCCTTAGAGAAGAGCACTTGTTTTCAATGAAAGGAGTGAACATTCACCCTATTACCTCTGAATAATAAGAAATCAGATTATCAATTATTAAGTTATATCAGAGCTTTGTCTTTGACCCTGTGTGAACACATACAGGGTATGTTAGTATAAAATAAGACATTTAAAAATAACATGGACATTCTTTCAATAGTAAACACACGTGGAGGCTTTTATAGGCCATGCAAAAATACACATGTAACAAAATAGTGCTCGTTCTAGAAATAAAATTCAGTAAGCAGGGTAGTGGAGTCCAGTAGATTGGGTTGAACTGTATTACTGAGGGTATTGGCCGGTCATGAACATGCTTAACCATGAACTATCACGAGTTGCATAACAGTTACAAAAACTGGACGGAACGTAGTCTATTTCTGTAACGAAGGGGATTAGTTGACATGGGATGACTTAATTCCGCAGTAAACCTGGGGCTAAAGTTAAGGAATCAAAGGAATATACAAAAGTTATCAGGTTTCAGCTCAGTATAAAAGGATAAAGTGATGACCCTCCTGTTATGTTTATTGCTGTAAAAATATCTCAGGTGTGTGTGAAAGAGACCATATGTGCTGTAGGAAAGAATTCCCGCTGAGCCCAACCAGACAGATATTCAGGAATGCCACAGGAGGCTCCCATGTGCCTAGACCATGACCTGTTCCCAAAACAACAAGCACAAAAATGTGAAATATCCCTAAAAGGAAGCTGGGGGGGAACAATGGAGGAAGCCCTCAGAGTAAACAGGTAGGCCTGAGGCCTGCATGCCCCTCATTCCAACCCGCTCCAGAGATAAGAGACAAGCAAATGTTGAAACCAAGCGGGTAAAAACGAATGGTCACACTGATACCGTCCGCAGCACAGATCCTGCCAAACATACTCAAATCAGTCTGAAAATAGGCCTGAGCTGAAGCTCTGCACTCAAAGCAGCATGGCAGGTAACAAATGTCTGAAGCTCCATTTGTCACATAACCTTCCTGTCACAGAGTTATAACGAACCAGCTGGTGATATGAATACTGTTATTTTTCCTTCACATGATTACACGTGAAATCACACTCCGCCATGACAGAGATATCTCTCTCTGCGTTCCGGGTGTATTGCCACCCCTGCCATGCCCTATTTTTAAATCCTTGCGCCTATACTGCAACTAATTGGCGCCAAGTTAGATTCAAACCTATGCTGTTAATGGGAAAAAATGTGTGATATGTTTTGGCCCTTGTCCCCTTTCTATATTTGGCCCATCGTCCTCTATGCAGCTGCTCCTCCAGATCTGTCTGCCTGTGTTCCCATCAAACACCTCTCTTCAGTCTGCATGTATTGCCTCAATTCGAGAGGCAAAGAGTGCTTCTGCTTGAAGGGCAGAAATACATTGGGGGCTACATAGAAAAGAACAGCAGTTTGCTCTGATGTTGTGCCATGTTTAGCCTCTGTATTGTCATTTGAAATAAAATGTCCAGCTTGTTTTTTTAGACCTTGTAAGAACTGGTTAAAATTCCAAGCATTGCAGCTGTCAGGAATTAAATTATAAGTGATACAGCTGCACTGTGACCAACAGCAGTTTTAAACACTCACTTTAATAAAAAGCCCGGCAGCTTATCCTGCAAATATTATATCTTTTTTAAACTTTACTTGCACCCAAGATCTCTATTCTTCCACAATTATTGAATATAAACAATAACATTGATAAATTCCATTTTTCCTTTGAGGGCAATTTAATGTGAACAAAAAAAAAAAACTTGGCAGACGTTGAGCCAAAAATATGCTTACTATTCAAAATTCCATTCAAGTGACATGATGGTATATCTTTTTTCCCCTCTTAACTTCCAGTGAAATTCCCAGATTTTGAATGAATCCCTGCCAAACAGGACTCGCACTGTAAGGTCACACCACCGCCTGTCCCCTCCCCTTTCAAAACCCCTCGCACAGCAGTCAAGAGGTCCCCACCCCATCCATTTTGAGCGCTCCGTATCAGCTGTGCCAAGCTTTTAATCTGCCAGGTGACATCCCAGTGTTTCCTGCATGGGACAGAGGGAAAGATAAGCACGCTCCTCTGTGCGGTAAATCACTCCGCACTCCCACTCATTCACTGATATGAACATTATTCAATTAGGCTGCACTCAAACTGACCACAATTCTTAGTCATTACAGTCAGAGGCTTTGCGAATGTTTTCACTTAATTTGCATTTTCTTAATCTCTTTGTTCTCTTTACAGTATCTGCTTTAATTGTTCAATGGCTTTTTGGTTAGTTATTGCAGTGGTGGAAAGTATTTGAGCACATTTTGAAGTATTGCACTTTTTTGGGATACTTTATGCTTCATAAAGTACCTTCAAAAGGTATCATTCTTATGCAATCTAAGAAACAAAAACACAGAGACAAAAAAAAAGAAACTGAGTTACATTTACTCTTAATAACTCTGACTATCTAGCCATATCTTTTTTAATTACACTGCATGTAAAGGCTGTAAAGTTGTATGCGTTTGAAGCAGCATTAGCTCAATACACCTCATTTTAGATTAGCAAATAAATGAAGTATAACCCAAATCATATCCACCATATCGGTAGTTTCGGTGTATCTATCGGTGTATATATTTTTGAGAGTCTTGGCCAAAATGGCAGCGCAGTTTAGAACAATAAAAACATTCTGAATAAAAACCCAGTACATTTTCAACATCATAAAGGCTACAGGAGCAAGACAGTGTGGACTGAAAAAATAATTACACAAAGAAATAAAAGACAAAACACAATGGCAGATTAGATTAGTGTCTTTTGAACGTCTGCAGATTGTGAGGATGCAGTATACCAACAGCAAAGCCTCTCAACAGCAATATAAATACTGATATGCACAGAATGTGGACTATTATTCTCCAGAGGGCAGTGGCAGGCAGGGTCATCCTCACCAAAGGGCTCAATACCACATGGCTGTTAGCTTTGGAGGTCCCGGGCAGAGGGCCAGTCCGCTGACGGGACAACCTGGCTACGAGCGAACCAGATAGCAGCCCAGGGTGAGGAGTGATTTATCCGTCTGTGCTCGCATCAGACAACCTTCCTCTGATTAAGGGTTAGTCACTGAGCGACAGAGCTGAGTGGAGTGGAGAAGGGCGAGACAGGCGGCCTCCCTGTGTGAGACACTGGCATCCTGACCGACACACAAATGGACTTTCCAGACGCTGCAAACAGCACATGTACTGTACTGTGTGCCACACACACATTGACAAACACACATTTACCAGTGTGCATTTACACAGCAATGTGCACGTAGTCATGATTTCTTCTCTCTCTTTTATTTACGGGTTGACTTTACACACACACACACACACACACACACACACACACACACACACACACACACACACACACACGAGCCAAGATAAAGACTTATTGAGCTGGCCTTGACATTCGCTCAACCCAACAACAAAAGGATGTAGTGAATCTGAGTGGCCCACTGTTTGACTTGTCTCTGTAGGCTGTTAAAGACCAGTGTTCCTGCTGTTCAGGGTTCACAAACAGGTTACAGCCTCCATCAATTTCAATGGAGATGGTGTCTATTTATGTATACATGTATATTGTAAGTAGTAATTGTTTTTGTTAAGTATATTCTAAGATGAGCAGCTACATATACTTCAGGGATTTTTTAAACTACTACTATTAACTAACATCCAGTTTTGGTCAAATCAGGAAGATATTCTGTTTAAGTTTGTTTTATCCTGCTTTCAATACTAGGGAAATCTATGTCTGTAAGTTTAAGAAAGATGACATATAACAGTCACAGTGTCATTACAATATGAAAACAGCTCTTGGTCCCATTCTTTGAATATTTTGAGCACTAATTCCTGTATTTGTTGCATCTGCCACACCTCACACATTTCAATATATCACAATTTCAGCCCTAACACTGTCCAAAAGATACAATGTGCCACAATCCCAGCTGCTATTTCATTTGTATAGCCTACCCTTGCATTTGTAATAAACATGCATTAACTCAGTCTACCCGTCCTTACTCCCCCTACACCCTGTGATGTCCTGTGTTTCTTTTTCTTTAGATGCCTTTGTTATAGTTACTGTTGCTGTCTTCCCATGTGCTACAATGGCCCTTTCACAGTGACGAAGTAGCTGTTGCTCAAAATCTTCTTATAACTCATATTTAAATCATGCACAGTACTTGATCTTTTATCACAGCTGACGGATGCACTCCTCTGCCTGTCGTACCTTAAAATAAATAGTTTGAGTTGTTATTAAATGTTGCAGATATAACTTAACCTTATAACCTGAGGACACAATAATTTGCATGTTAAATATTTGGGCTAAAATGGATTTTTATTCTGGAGAGTAACTCAGATTCTCGCATAACAAATGGACAGAAATAGTTTCACAGCGGTTAAGGGAAATGGTAAATGGTAAAGATCATCAGTAGAGATATAACATGTTAACAATACACAGTACGACAATCTGTCCATGGATTTTAGGGCCGTAACCTTGTCTGATTTTTTTTACGACATTCAAGAAGACAAAACCTGGAAACATGCTTCATGAAGGCAGATGTGACATAATCATACAACACTCAGAGGACATTTCTATCAACTGTTCCCTTTGTATGACTAAATAAAGAAGTGTGATACTCTATATTTTATATGGTTAGAAAACCCAATCAAAACAGACTTTTAACAGCACACAATATTGCCTACCGTCCTCACCGTAGATCGAGCCGTAAAAGTGTCATCAGACAACAATCAGAAGCAGCCAGAGCATGTATACACACCCGTTCACATGCACACACACCACTAAATATTTCAGATATTATATTAATGAAGTTGCAACTCTGGAGAGGACCTCTGCAGGAAAAAGCTAAAATAAAACATTATGATCAGTGATGGGATAATAACTCATTTGGCAAGATTTTAACATAATAACCATGTGGTAAGGCTGTAAATAATTCATGTTTATAGACATGATGCTTTTCTTTGTTCACCATATATCTGAAGCTGTATAAATAATAATCTTTTTAGAATTTAAAGATTATGTTTTGGGCATTTTAGGCCTTTATTATACAGGACAGCTGAAGATGTGAAAGGGGAGAGATAGAGGGGGAATGACATGCAGCAAAGTTCTGCAGGTCGGAGTTGAACCTGCAGCCGCTGCGACAAGGACTGAGCCCTTAGGCGCATGCTCTATCAGGTGAGCGATCCAGGCTCCCCTCTTTTTAGAATTTAATTGACATTTAATGTTTAATATTATGAAAGAAATCTTACATTATATACACAATTTAAATGTCTGGCTGTTTCCCATAACATTCCATATCTGGTTGCTTAATCATACATTAGTACACATTATGATAATTTTATGATGCACCTATTTCATGTAATCATGATGTAACTGTCATGTGTTTATGATGGCTTACAGTGTACCATAACAAACCATTTCAGCTATATGTTACCTCACAGGTAATGGTTATGATGACAGCAGAGCTGGAGCTTGAAATACCCGCTGTGCGTGACCACAGCAGGACTTCTCTCTGGGATTACCGGGCCACGCCACCTCACCTAGATCCATAAGGGACTCACAGCAGGCTCACATGCTCTCAACCCACCCCGCTCTCTTAACATTTTCACAAGGACTCTGGACTCTTGTTTTGTGAATGCAATAATACCTATTATTTTTTGTTTATCGTATACATTTAACTACAACTCACTTCAATTTGAAGGTTAAGTTAAAGTGCGACAGATAAATAATATATATATATATATATAATATAATAAAATAAATCAACATGTAAGAAATCAAAACTTCTGCTATTACACACTTAAACAATCTATATTTCATTTGTCATCAGGGCCAAATGTTTTACACATGGGAAAGTCCAATCAATGTAATGATATGTTCTTCAATTATCTGGGATTTTATTGTGTAAATAGATACACATACTGTAAATGACAGTTTACATACAAATCTATTATGGGAAATAATTTGATTCTATTTCTCAAAATTATCACACTGCCTGTCAAATTTTACAATTTTACTTTTTAACAGACCCACACCTGGTTAAGGTTTAATTTCACAGTGAGCTTCATGTAGCCCTGTGCAGAGCTGACCCCTGGTGGCAACAACTGACAGTACAACTAATTGTCTTTACAGCATCTGGAAAATACAACCACTACAGCAACTCTCAAATAAAGAAAACATTAAATCAGGAATTCACTTTTAGAAATGTACATTGTCTGTGAGTATGTGTTACAGATTGTACAGACCTGACAGGACAGACCGGGCCCACAGAAAGGAGACAGGACCTGCAGAGAGGGAGGAACACACTGTCAGCTTTTGGGGAACTGGAAGTGGACTGTTTGCTGTTTCAGTGGAAATGTGTTTGATATTTGTTTGAAGCTCATAATCCAATAACATGAGCACAAATACACTTCCTGTGTAAGAGACAGCTTTTCAGACTGACTGTGTTTTTGAAAAAGACAAATACCAAACTTTGTCTAGACATTTGTCCTGGCTGTTAGGTTTACTCACATACACTTTAGATGTGGTATCTTCACATTCTCTGACCCAATTTTAAGCTTTAGAGTTTGAACGTTGTCATGTAAATTTAAGATGGTAGACTTTTGTTTTTTATATTCGAAAGGAGGAAGACATAGTCATATAATTATATAGTCATATAATTAAGTATTTAGTTTGTCAAAAATACAGTAGGCTATATTAAAAAAATATTAATAGATTAGTCTTCCCAAATCTCCCATGATCCCTTTTCAAACAACATAGGATCCTAACCCAAAGGTAGATCAGAACTCAGAACTGTATTACTTAAATAATTCATTCAAACATTAGAAAAAGACATAGTTTAGTTTAAATCTAAAAAACAGCAGTTTACAGAAATGTGATGAAATGTCAATGTCATTATCTACTATAACACATAAAACACTACAGCAAATGCAGTGTTTTTATTGAATGTATATAAGGTGAGAAAGAAATTTCAACACACACACACACACACACACACACACACACACAAATACAATGAGACAACAAAGGGTAGTTGACCCGGGTCATGACACTCTGCCCTCTCCCCCCTTTATTTAGACTATATTTTTATGTATTTTTATTTTTTTAGGAAGTCCTACCGGTGATTCCCAAAATGGTGTGAGTGGTGTGAATTTCACAGAGCATGGTTTCCTCTCGGATATAGGATGTTCCTAATCTTTCATGGATGGAGCAAACAGGAGTCATCGGAACGAGGAAGTGGAGACAGGTGCTCTGTGGAAGATTCAAAGATCCACAGAAAGAAAAAAAACGTGAAAAGACAATGGTCCACATTTTTATCTTGTGAACTGCACCTCAGCTGAGCCTCAAGAGTGTTTTTTTTATTTTGTTTTTATATAGGTCATGCAATTAATCTTTAATCAAATAAATCAATGGTTTACTAGCTTTTTCTTGTCAGATACCTGGATTATTTCCCACCACCATTTAGTTCAACCATTTATCTGCTTCTTTATCCATTAGCTAGCTATTTCAACTGTTTATACTCATTACATTTAGGTTTCAGCTAACTATTTCAACTTTTTATCAATTATTGTAGTTATTTCACCATTCATCTATTTCAACCGTTTATCAATAAGCTGACAATTTCAACTGTTTACCATTACCTTTAGGTTTTATCTCAATATTTCGACTTTTTTATTTAGCTATTTCACCATTCATAACAATCTATTTCAAACATTTATCCATTAGCTAACTGTTTCAACTGTTACTCCGTTAATTATAGTTAGCCATTTAAAGCATTTATCAATAAGCTAACTTTCAACAATCTACTTCAACAGTTACTTTAAGCCAATTATTTCAACTGTTTCTATTTGAGCTATTTCGCCATTTTCTCGTACTTTTAGCGATCTATTTAAAACATTTATTCATCAGCTAGCTAGGCTAACTGTTTCAACAGTTTGTCCATTAGCTACCATGCTGAAAAAAACAGAATAGACCAGCGTGCTGGTCAGCAGGGCAGCTATGTAGCTACTAAAACAGTTTACCATTACTTTAGCTACCTATTTCACCTGTTCATCTATTACTTTTAGTTTATGTTTCACAAAGAGTTTAACCTGACCGAGACCGACAACAAAGATAGAAATAATATATCACATCCATACAGGGATAGTAGTATACACTTGTTAAAACAATAAAATATATGACACACTGGTATCGGATCGGTACTCGGTATCGGCCGACACGCAAGTTCAGGTATCAGAATCGGTATCGGGAAGCAAAAAATGGTATCGGGCCATCTCTAGTTATATGTTTGTATTTTGTGATTTATATTGTTTTCAAATTAGTTGAGCTATTCAATGATTTTTTCCATGTAGCCTACTGCACTAAAATAAATTATAATATAATTACAGGATGTAGGTAGGCCTATGTCTTTGCTTTACTCTCAAATTAAAAAGATAGCTACTTGCCTTTTTGCTTTTTCCTTGGTAATGGCTATAAACTTAAATGACTCATTAATGATGTTTAGTTAGTCACAGTGTACAGTGTTCTTTAGTACTAAACAGCATTGCTCACTTTCCTTATTACATGCGTCCTCAGAAGGGTAGGTCCGTAGCCAACCGGGAATTCTGTAACAAGAGGACACGTGGGACACAAGACTTAAAGAGAGCAAAGTGTGGCTATTCTGCGCCAACACCTTTCAGCCTCCCAGAGAAAAACAAAGTGGAGAGGAAACTGACTGCTGATGTAGTCATCTTATAACCACTACCCGCCTGGACACGAGCTAAAAATTGTCCTGAATGCCACAAGGGGATTCAAACAAAAGAACGGAGAGTGCTGAGCTGATCAGGAGCGGCCTGAAGTTGATTCAGCTCTCTGAGTCAACTTCTGACTGTAAAACAAATGTGCCAGACAGCTTGAAAAATGTTTTCTGGACACGGCAACCATTTTATAATGAGTCCTACTGTAGTTGTATTGTACCACAACTGTTTATTATAACTGCATGTAACTTAGAACACCATAGAATCCTTTTTTGTTGTTGTTGGTTAAATTAAGTCCGGCATTAAACATGAACTCAATTATTGCCATTTATAACCTGCAAAGTTCCCCTTAAATAGCTTCAGACTAAGTTATATTAAGTGTTTGAAGCTATATCACACATATGGGCCTATTGTGTTAAATGTTAAAATGAACACATTATTTGTGAATCTTTGAATTTTGTAAATCTTGATGCATCATTTTATACAAACTTTCCTTATGTTTCAGAAGACATGCTAAATATACTGACATATTGTCTGTACGAATCTGAATTACATAAAAATTGTCTCATTAAAAGCAACTACTACATAAAGCCTATATGAGGTAGAATTTAAGTTTTGTGTGTCACGTTAAGATTTATTTCATTAGCTAATAAGTTAGTTTCTCAGAGGAAAAAGTCTTTGTAATGTGCTTTAGATGAGACTGATAATGAAGTCTATTTTATGTTGTATTGCTCATTTTATGATGATTTTGGGGCCACATTTTTTAGTTAAAAGTTATGAGTTCATCGAGTTCGATGACAATAAAAATTTGAGTTATGTTTGAGAAAGGGAACCTTTTGATGTGCCAAAGTTTTTAAATCATGGAAGAGAAAAACAACACATTTTGCAATGTAATGTTTTATGTCCATGTAGGCGCATGTATGTACACTTGTATGTGCATGACACAATAAATAAAATAACTGACTAACTTAAAAACTAACATATTGCTATATATTTGGAATTAAAAATAAAATGAGATGATACAAAGCTGGTAAAGTGTGTTGCACCTTATGTTACTGAACCATTGCAGCCATGCAATAAAACTACTTCTAAAACCATTGGTGAGTGATCCCTGTGAATTTTGACACAGCCGCTAACATCGTGGCACAAAAAGTGGTTCCTGTTCAATCTGTCAACTCACAAGACAATAATAACTGAATGTGTGCCAGAAGCAGAGCTGGAATCAAAAGAAAAATAAACTATTGAGTCACAACGTGGAGATTGACTGAATCCACTATATATAGTGGGAGCACAACTGGACGGTGGTGTGACTGGCAGAGACCAAAAAAGCGATCAGGCCAGAGAGGGACAACATATGCCTGGGATTATGAGCAACCAGCCCTGCTTTAGACAAGAGGCACACCCTCTCCTGCAGCTGTCTCACATGCTGTATTTGCAATCTACTATCAATGACTTAATCAGTTTGGGCCCTCGCAGCCTCTCTGTGTCTGTCTCTGAAAACTGGACAAAGGAATCTTCACCTCGACCAGTTTGCAGAGAGTGTTTTTTATTTATGTGTGCGCGCTACACTGGGTGGCATTTATGATGAAACCAACCAACACATTTCAAACACAGATGCAGATTTTGTGGTTGTTTTATGTGCACGTGTGTTTTGTTGTCATAGTAATTCAAGACATTAATGAAGACAGACAGAATGCATTATAATCAGACTTTTGCTTTTAACTTATGTACTGAAAGTGTTATTCAGGATTAGGGCAGCAATTTACCATAATAACAGTATTGGTGAACCTTTTTACAATTGATCAATTCATCATTTAGTCTAGAAAATATTAATGGAAACAAATTTGGGGTTGCCAGATTGTGGGAAAATCCCACTAGCTATAAGTGTTGGGGTTACGGTGAAGTTGCTAATAAATGGATTTTAGTCCAGATCTTCTGCAGCCCTTTTTCAAGTGGTCCAAGCAGTCAAAGGGATTTTTCATAGCCTGGCAACCCAAAATTTGCTCTTATTAATGGCTTATATCAAAAAGTTAAATTAATGGGTTATCAAAATTGCTGTGAATTAATTTTTTTTCATTTGATTAATTGCTTAATCGAGTAATTGTGCCTGCACTATTCTTGTTATTAGCAATATAAGTTTTTACACAACCCACATCTCATACTGCATCCACAATATTTTTATTTGCTCTTCTGGTTCTGAATGGTGCAAAGTTAGGAGACAAAGAAACCATTTAGGTTAATTGTATTGTACCTGGATTCATCTCATAAAGAGGAGGTATATTATCAGTATATTCAGTGTTTGTTTAGGATGAACAGCACATTCAACCACAGGTACATGACTTCATAATGACTAATAACCCCTCCACCTCAACTACACTGTGTTTGAGTTAGTAAAATAAAGCTGAAATTGGTTGTTTATTGGAGGCTGAATGAAATAAATTGCAGCTGGCTTAGTGGGTTAATGAAGCTGTGTTTGTGTGAGGCAGCTACCTGAGATGAGATTAGGGTAGGGCCATGATTAAGTGCTGCTGTGTTAATGTAGATGGCCGCCCTGCTGTAATCTCTGCAGACTGCTGGCAGCGAGGCCCCGGGACACACGCACGCACACACACACACACACACACACACACACACACACACACACACACACACACACACACACACACACACACACACTTAAAGCCCAGATTTCCTGAGCTTTGAGCTGCTCTGACTGAATTTCTTGCTTTTACCTGGAAACATCTTGGTGGTACTGCTTATGTAATGCAAATGTACACAGAAACACTGAATTCTTTTTTTATTTTATTTTGTCATCAGTGTTGATTTATATAAAGACACACTATGTTTTTTATGTATAATTTCTTAAATTGTACATTTTACAACATGTATGACTTTACTGAATGAGCTCTTCCTCATCAATTAGCCCTGATCAGTTAGTGTGAGGAGATAATATCATTGCTGACATGGGGGGTCTGGCTCTCCTTAAGTCTGTGCAGGTGACCCCCACCCACTCTGCTGATGCCTTGGGGATCGTGGCCTGAGCCTGTTGATATGCACCCATTAGCTGTAACAACAGGGAGGATAAACCTGCCACTCAGCTGCAGACTGAATTTAAACACATTCACACCAATTACAGTGGATTGTTCTGCACGGCCCGAAGGGAAAGAAGTCCGTTTGTGTCTGAGGGTAGTAAGAAGACGTAACAACACGTCACACATATCAGAGTAAAAACACTCAGAAATGTACGGTTAAAGTAGTAGCAGTAAAAAAATGTTTGCTGTTTACACATAAATGAGGCACTTTTTTTTCTTGACTTTAACAAGAGCTGACATCATTATTATGACCGTGGGAAGTTCCAGAAATATTTACCTTGAGGTCCAACCACTACTTCTCCCACATAAGAGAATATTTCTAAACATTCAGCACGAACAAAGCGCATGAATATATACACCTCTGGAACATGTTTCCTCTGAAGTGCTAAAAATGGATCAGGAGGTCAGGGTGATTGACCCCTCAGAGAAGAACCTCTTCCTTTTAAAATAGGGGAAATCTCTATTTATAAAACGGGACTCTTTGTCACCTATAAATACCATGAATTATCCTCAAGGATGGATCTGATCTCTTAAAAGATTTTTACCAGTTAGATTTGACATATGATGAAGCGACAGACTGGCGTGAGTGGATAAATATATCATAGCCTTTCAGAAATAAAACCTGATGTCATTGCTATGTTATTATGCATAGCTGGAGGGTGGTTATTGAATTAAACCTTATGTTCAGCTGTGAAAATACACAAAATAAACGGTCACCATTGTTTAACGGTGCAGTAGAGCACAGTGAATTTTAATGGCCCCTTCCATTAATCAGAAGAGACTAAATCATTCACAGACAGGATGTCCGGAGCATAAACGGCGCTCCCATGCTGCGAAAACAAGGCGCCATGTGTAATGCATACACTGAGATTACCTCCACTCGGTCCGGGCCAGGAAGCTGGGTTGCAGCCCTCCTCTGCCCTGCTTCCAGGTGAGCAACGGGTGCTGCTGGGAGCCCATTAATGCTCCATGTGGAAGTGGGAAAAACCAACAGAGATAGTGCCATGTAATACAGAGAGAACACTGAATGAATGGCAAGGTTGTGATGAGCGGAAACACATCTGAAAAGTGAATGTGTTCTCTAAGCATTTTTATTTTTTTCATTATACAATCACTGGCCAATCAGTGGAGTTTGCTTTTAGGTGATTTTGAATTAGAAAGTAAAACATAGTCTAAAAAGAAAATAAATGTGAAAGAAAGCTTCATTCAGTGTTTTCTGAAATGTAAAAGAATGTGGAATAATAAATACAAGAGAGGACGAGTCTATTTGCAAAATTTATTACTCAAAAGTGCAAAAAGTATTAAAAAAAACACCTTCAGTGTATACACAAACTTTAAAATAGTGACTGTACAATATTTATTATCACAAAATGAATTCATATCCCTGCAAGAGAGGAAGAAAAGAGTTAAAACCAGTGTTTGAAATACTTTCAAATACTTTTTCTTAGACAGATACAGTACAACAGTCGTCGGCAAGGCTGCATTTTAAAATCTCATGGGCCTTGTAGTGTATAGGCTAGTAGTGAAAAATAAAATTAAAAAAATAAAAACATTTTTGTTCAAATTTAGCTACAGAGATTTGAGGTCAGATCATGTGCCCTTGCAGCAGGGTCACAGGAATGGCAGGAGGTTAGGAGTTGTTGTAGCTACAGTAATACACAGCTGTGCTGGCGTCTGACAGCACAGATGATATGAGGCTTTCAGGTCCTTGCATGCCAGCCTCGTGTGGCCCGTACGGCAAGCCTGTCATGTCCGCACGCGCCGAAGAGGAGTTCAAATACTGCTCAAACTCGCTGCGGTCCACCTCGGCCAGCAGCTCAGAGTGGTGCATCTGCTCCACATTGTCTGTTGCGTGAGTGTGGGAGTCAGGAGGGGGGGAGAGCTGTCCTGCCCCACCGGGATGCCGTTTGGGGTGGCTGTGACTGCAGTGCTGAGTATAATACATGGCCAGAGAGTTAGGGCATCCCATGTAGGAAGGGGGAAGGGTGGCGGACTGTGGGGGCTGCTCTGAAGCTGAGGCAGGGTGTCGGTGCAGGATGGGGTTGCTGTGGTGGTTGGAGAGGGAGTCCTGGGGCTGGTACTCTGCCGCCTGGGAGTGGTAAGCATATGCAGGCATCATGTGGCAGTCCTCTTGTGAATGTTGAGGGAAGAACGTGAGTTCTGACTCTACAGCGTCCAGAGGAGAGGTGTCAGGCGTAGGGAGGCTGTAGGTTTCATAAGAAGGGCCCCCAAGAGCCTGAGCATCTCGGTAGTGGCTAAGTGGCTGTGGAGGAAGCTGGAAGCCATGCTCGTGGTAGCCAAGGCCCAGACTCTCCACACACAGTCTGCCATCCCCGGGCATCGACGAGCCCTGGTGATCGGACACGCCGTGGACTAGAAAGCCAGAGTCCAGCCTCTTAATCCTCTTCACCTGCTTCCGCCGCCGCGGCCGGTACTTGTAGTTGGGGTGATCCTGCATGTGCTGAACCCGCAGCCGCTCGGCCTCCTCCACAAAGGGCTGCTTTTCTGTGACAGGAAGGGCTTTCCATGATTTCCCTGCAGGTCAAGAGGAGAGTGCACATCAATGATATGTCAGCAGATACTGTACGCAGTCTGGTGATGCACACAAAAATAGCTTGTTGCCATTTTAGGGGGCAGGGACAGGTTTTTGAGGTTACATGTGCAGCTTAACTCAGACACAGTAACTTTTAATAACATGGTAACATCACCTGCTGCCTTAAACAATCAGTGCACTGATTGAGAAATAACCATTCATTGCTGTTTGAGTAGAATGAAAATAAAATTTGACATAAAAACATTAATCTAAAGTAACAAGCACCTAAATATCAGAAACAAATAGGAATGATAATCACTCTATAATAACATGTACAGATGTGGGACATATAGATTGATTGAATAAAATATAAAATGACTTACCTAACATTTTGCTCAGCTCCGCGTTGTGCAGGTCCGGGTTTTGCTGCGCGAGTCTCTTGCGCTCATCCTTCGCCCAGACCATAAACGCGTTCATGGGCCGTCGGATCCGCGGTTCGGTCTTGCCGCGATTCTGACTGCCGGAGCTGGAGGCACACGGCTCGTTCTTTACTTTGGTGTCCCCGAGAGGACTGATAGGGTCGACCCACTGGCAGCGTCCCATTCCAGGCATCATGACTGACATCGTACACCTTGCCTGGGTCTGATCGTCGCTGGCGTAACCCGCATCGGGACTACTCATCTCTGTCCAGCTGGGAGGTTTTGGAGAGCCACCGGGCAGCAACACACTACTACTGAAAACAGCCTATACAGACAGATTCAAAAACTTAACAAGGTTTCTGAGTTTTAAAGCTGGAAAAGAATTAGTCACATACATAAATCACTTCTAGTAGACGCATGGACTGAACTGTGCCGACTACTCAACGCTGGATGCGAAGGCTGGTGCGCTATAAACTCACAGGCAGCCAATCACCATGTGGTGGGAGTGCCCACTACTACAAAGGTGTAAAAAAGTTTAAGTAGCCCGCCTCCGACCATGTTTGAAGAGCCGAGACCCTCTAAGGAGAGACGTTGTGAGATTTCAAAGAGATGCAAACTGTAAATGATGAGAATATATGCCCAATTGTCCATGTGCAATTTAGATTCAAATTAATTTTGTGTGGAGATTAAACACTAAGATTTAACTCCAGGCTTTAGTGCAAGGTTTTGAAAAATGGCTATTGTACGGTGCCTACTTAAGAAGCAAAAAGAGGTGAAACTAATTAACTCTGTAATCCACAATAACGTTTATTTGGACAGCCACAAGGTCCAGTTTTAATTCTCACCCCTGTATTAGACTGCCAGTAATGTTCAGACATCAATACACTTGATCTTCGGTCTGTGTATTGGGGGGTTAACTGTGTTAACATCTTGAATATCAGGTTTAAGCGTGGAGTTAATGGCTCCCTTATTCGCAACTTTTATACGCACGGTCGTCTCGATGGAGACTTTCTTTGACTGCAGCCTAATGAGCGCTGGACAAAGGGCGTTAATTGAGGATTTAAGTTTAAAGTGAAATCAATAAGAGCGGAGAAAGCTTAAATAAACACCCATTACATAGTTGTGAAGCGATGAGGCCGCAGACACAAAAACTTTAAAATGTTGTGATACTGATGCGCTTTTGTCTCCGGCTGTGAAGCTCAAATGTCAAAACAGTTTGGATACACTGTCTTTACCCGACTAGACATCGGTCTGGGATGTTAATCAACCGAACCAAACAGCTGATTGATTAAGTTGAGGGCGTAAAACGCTCTAAATGGTATCACATTTATAAAGAGAGAAGAGCTTAAGTCTGGAAAAAAAACAAAGATCTTTGTCTTAACTTATTTATTTCTTTATTTTTTTACAGTTAATACATAACACATGGACATAGTGGGAATAATGCAAAGTCAGTGAGGATTAAAAATGAAACAGCATACACATTTGTTTTAATTATTTTTATGTGGTCAGCTATTATTCCCTTTCAACAACTCACACAAAGCTTTAGGTGCATTTCACCTAAAATATCTGAACTTAAATGTTTAAATCAAATTATTGTTACTTCATTAGATACGAATTCTTCAGTGTATGCTTTATAACCTTGTCAGAGTTTGAAAAGTCAAAACAAGGCTGATTAACTGAACAAAGTTTTGCCCAAAATATCCCTCCCTGAGACTTGTCAACATGCATTCTCAGGGGGGAAGGTTAAAGTAACCTGTTGCACCTCAAATATCCAGACTTGGAGTGTTTATGTAGCAGAGAATGAAGCTCCTGTTTGTGGCCAGAAAGCCAAACATCACCCACAGTCTGATGCTGGTTCTTATCAGAGCCAGCAGACCTCAACCTGTCAGCTTCGTCTTTTCTCGGACCGTTCCCATCTCGCTGTGGGTTCAGTCCTCTGTGACATGGCAAAAGGGGCTGACAGAAATATGAGAGATGCTTATGCAACCTTTTCGTGCCCCCAGTGCAGACACAAGCAGGGACTCCAGAGCACGCTGGGTGACCCTCTAGGGGTTGGTGGGAGGGTGTTTTGGATGGAAGGTCCAGCCAAACACTGCATGGGACAGGAACTGGACTATAATACTGTCATCGTCTATTTTACCGCTGATGACCTGATGAGGTTTTTCCCCTCCGATCCTAAGAGACTGGAGAAAGAGAGACTATGTGTGTGTGTGTGTGTGTGTGTGTGTGTGTGTGTGTGTGTGTGTGTGTGTGTGTGTGTGTGTGTGGTGTGTTTGCATGCGTGTCTCTGTGTATATGTGTGTTTACATGGGCGGGGGTATGAGTGTGCCCTGGTCACCCCTCTCTCTCTCTCGCAGTGTGGGAGTGAGAAGTCCTAGCTTTTGATGGGAAAAGTCATAAAGTCTGGAGTCGTAGCCACATTTCCTCTACAAGGTGAGGTTCAGAGTCAACCCAAAGGAGTGGAGGGGAGGTGACACGCCTCAAACCCCCCCTCCTCCTCCCTCCATTCCTCCCCCTGTCCCTCCACCAAGTCCCCCACCCCGAGCCTGGGGAGTCTGGGGCTGGGTGGGGGCCAGGGCTCTCGACGCCAGCCTCTGGATTCTGTGCTCAGGGAGAGGTCAGTTGGCTTGCTTACACAATGGCATTATCTCAGTTCCAGCCTCGGCTACTGCAGCGGTGAGCACTTCCTGTCCCTCTGCAAGCACTTCCTGTCCTTGGCGTAGCAGCACAAACTGTCCGCCTTCCAAGTGAGTTCTGAAACGCAGTTAAGCTGCTGGTCGCCAGTCTCACTGTATAAATGTCTGTGGGTGGCTTTCTTGGGAATTGCACAATGTGTTTGCTGGCTCCTTTGTGCCGAGCTGCGAGGCAGTGGTGTTAGTTTAAACCACAGGGACGGAAGGTATATATATGTTAGCACTCTGTGCTGATCGCCTGAGCTGCTAAAGCTGCGAAGGTCTGAGCTGGACAAGGGCAAAGTGTTCTGATTTTAAACAATACTCTGCTAATTAGCAGCAAATGTTTGGGTATTCTGCCCTATTCTTAAAATCTAACACTTTTTCAAGGATGTTTAGTTAACTTATGGAGTATTCAATCAACAAATAGTTAATTTGCAGTCATTTTGATAATTATTTATGCTATTTTACATGAAAAAATACCAAACATTTCCTAGTGCCAGTGTCTCATATAAGAAGATATGCTCTTTTTCTCTGTCTTATATCATTATTAGTTTTTGGTGGTGGACTGTTGGTCGAACAAAACAAACATTCTGAAGATGTTCAAATCAAAAATTCCCAGAACATTTATGACATTTTATAGACCAAACAATTCATTTATTAAACATTTACCACGCTTCCTTTGGGAAAAAAGCACTATATAGAAATTTCATGGATGGCTAGTACAATGAAATGCTACATAATTATATATATATATATATATATATATATATAAAAAAAAAATACACATGTATTGTGTCTCAATCCCACCCCTGTGAGCCTTTATGTGAGTGTGCACTGTGTGCCTGGTGTGATTTGGTTCTCTCTCTCTGTAGTTGACTGCTTTCCCTGGGAGGAGTACTGCAGCACACCTGCGTGCAATGTTGTAAGTGGACTCCTGCTGAGAGCACACCTGTGAATGATCCTCATCAGTTGTTCATATAAACGAAGGGTTGCCAGAACAATATGCTCCATATTCTTCGATGTAGACCAACAGTATTTTCAGCCTCTTAGTTGTTTTCTGTAACTTCCATTTTGCATTGAGAATGATCAGATTGTGAAGTATAACATTTTGACTTACCGTTTCCTGTGTATGTGGGCTCTTCCACCTACCTTGTGTCATATTGATAGAGTAGACTCTTGTCTAATTCGGGTTGAGCCGACTAGCCAAACTTTCTTCTGTCTCCCAAGCAGGTGTAGTTTAGAGTCCTAATTAAGTAACAAAACAACCGGGTCAGTAGGAATTCGACATCCTATCACATCAGATATTATTGATGTTGTTTTATTCCAGAAACCATGCACCTGTTCACACTCCCAGACCATGTGCAGGAAAGTTCCAGTTTGTTCAGGTTGACAGAACGTGCAATAGGGAGTGGGAATGGCTTTAGAGACGTATCTCTTCTGAGACTTGTTTTGTTTTGTTATCTGTTAGCAACCTCTACCTCTTTTACAGCCATGTGTAGCGTACAGCGCCAACCAAACTAGCTGTAGCCTAGTTTATTTGCTCCAAACCAGTTGATGGAAATGTGCCTAAATCACATTTTTTTGTGACATTTCAAAAGTTTGCTTAAAGTGCTCATATTATGCATTTTGCTTTTTCCCTTTCCTTTATTGTGTTATATATATTTTTTGTGCACGTTATAGGTTTACAAAGTGAAAAAGCCCAAAGTCCACCCCAAAGGGACCATCTCCAACAGAAAACACTGTTCACAAACTGCTCCAAACAGCTCTATTGTAGTCCAGCCTTGTGCGTCACTTTGTAACACGTTATAATGCTCGCCTAGCTGCTAGCATGGCACTCCCTCATGCTCTGCAACTGACAAGCTAGCAGTACTTACTGCGCATGTGCGACTCCCAATAAAGATGGAACAGAAGTGAGATGTCTCACTCTGTAGCTAAAACAGAGAGCTCAACACACAGGGTGAAAAGAGGAGCTGCAGCAATGTGCAGTACAACAAATATATGGTGTTTTCTGAAAATTAAACCACATAAACCTATTCTGGTACAAGCTCAAAATACAAATATGAACCTGAAAATTAACATAGTATGAGCACTTTAAAATTTCGCTTGACAATTGAATGGGAACATGGCTAGTTTCTGTCTGGTGCTGTAAAGGTTGTGTACAGTGTGTTCATCACAAAAACCAAAACAATGAGCTTAAAGACGCCAAAATGCTCCAAGAGCTGAGGGATACTGCAGATTGGGGTGATAACGTCCTGGAGGTCCATTGGTACAAGTGAACCCTTCCACATTTCATTTCATCCATTGTTCATGTAAAAATATTGAGTAGTGCAGCTTTAAAAATATGGGTTTTACGTACTTTAAAGTGGTTTGGCATTATAGTACACATCCTTTAAAGGGTTTACTGATTAAAAATAGTCAATGTAGGTGTCTCACCAACACAAGGGGGTTAAAGGCTTACTCAAACAAAGTATTCATAGATTTCTTAAGTAAAAATCATAGTTAGTCACAGCCCTACATCAAACCCAGGTTATAGTTTTTTTGTCACGTATACTGTTGGTAAGCCATACAGTCAGTGTTTAGACATTTGTCATTATCAATGGTGAAACAGTGATTGTTTAGATGATCTCATTAGACTATGACTTCCTCCAACACCTGCTCTGGAGAGGGGGAGGTGTTTCAGGATGGGGGAAGGGGCTTTGTCAGGAGGAGAGAATGAGGAGTTAAGGAGAGGAGCACATAACAGGTGTGCAGGAGAGCAACATCTGGTCTGATATCAATTCTGTAAATAGAAATCACACTTTTTCCCAAAGCTGGGACATTTCAAGATTTAACAATGTCACTCAGGAATTTAAAACAAGTTTCAATTCTGCTGTCAGCTGTCTGTCAAACTCTGCAGAGGACCAGTAATGGAAATATGTCACGTGTCTTTTTGTTGGTGGTTGATCTTTAGTAACCTGATGAATCACCCCATGAGGGAGATAGCAGATATGAGAGATCATCTACAGGTTAAGGTGGTTTAAATTACGCTCATGAGAAGGATGTGAGAGTCTGTGTTTTTTCCTGGGTCCCTCTTTGGTCACAAAAATGTGGGACATTAAATTCTGCCAAAAAACGAGACAGAAACTGATCACGCTGCCTAAAGCATAGCCTCTCACTCACATGCACACATAGATGTCTTAATGTGTTATTGGTGGTACAGTCTTCCCCCTCCCTCAGGCGATTGCTGGGAAAGTTCCCTTGCCCGAGAGCACACACCCGAACCCTGCAGAAAGGGTACTGCTGGGATGTTGTCTGCCTCAGACAAGTGGGAACACAGAGGAAGCCGTCTCCACTCTCGTCTCATTGTTCTGGAGGCGTTAATCTGTCGGGGATCTGCTGGGAATCAGGTGGGAATCTGCTCGGCCCTGTCGTGTTTATTGGCCACTTCAGTCCACGTTGAGCAAAGAGGATATCTTGATATCTTCACCCTGTGCCCCTCTGCAGCACCATCCGGCCCCCCGCCACATGAAGATGCTCTGATGATAAAACTATTTCTTGTTTGTCTCTGCTGCTCAGTTTGGAGATGAGCACATCCGCCTTATCTTTTCGTCTCGCCCTCATTCTCTGTCTGTTTGACTAAACCGAAGCCCCGGGTCCAAGACAAATCTTAAATATGTTTTTAGTAATGCTAACATGAGGATGTTTGGAAACTTTTCACGACAAGTTGTGGTGACCTTTGGGGTTTGCGCGCTGCCAGGGGTCAGCCAACAATAAAACGGAAGCAACAAGTAAAATAATCAAAGTCTCTTTCCTGAGAACATCCATAGCGCTGTAGTTTCACTCAGCGACTTGAAGGATACAGCAATACAAAATGATGATGTCAAGGATATCGTGTAAGGGTTTGAGTCAGTAACATCAAACGTGGGAAGAGGCCTTTGCAAATGTAGCATCTGGGAGAAAATGAATATACACATTTCTAAAAAATAAAAAAGTGCATATAAAAGAAAAAACTAAACTATTTTTGTAGACAACCAAAGTCTAAGCTGCCTCCTTTCAATAAAAAGAAAAAAAAATAATATTAAATAAAATATAAATATAAACTTTTGGTACCATTAATCATGTTTTATGAGAAAATATCACCAGGCTAGCTGTTTCACCTTGTTTCCTGTCTTTATGCTAAGCTAAGCTAAGCTTACTGTTAAAAGGCTTTAGCTTCACATTTACCTTACAGACACGAGAGTGGCCTCAAACTTCAAAAAAGTGTATTTCCCAAAATGTTGAATAAAGGGACTAACCAAAGCCAACGGATGAGCCTAATTATCGAAATCACTTTATTTATATATTTTATTAAGTAATTATTAGTAACTATTTTCTCTTTTAAATAAGTTAAGCTAACATTGGGGATTTGTTTAAAACCTATATGCTCATCTGACTGCTTGTGTATCTTGTCCCATCAGATTTTGTTGTGTGTTGTCAGCAATTTATCTGGTGTTATTAGAGCCAGTAGAAACAATAGCCAAACCAAAATAACATCCAAGTTGTAATAAACCAGAATTAGCCACCCCCCTTGCTCTCATGGCGACTTTCACTCATTTGTAACTCTGCTCCCACTTCTTTATTCCAAGTCCACAGGGAGAAGAAAGTCTATTAATAGAACGTCTTGATTGACTGATAAATCACCATTAGTAAAAGGGAAAGGGAAAGCCCAGGTTTCCTCACTGAAACGAACAGGGAGGTCAGCCACACAGGAGAGCAGACTCTTTCATCTCTTCACTTTTACTTGGCCGACCCAAATCCTCCCCGTCGCTGACCGGCATATTGTCCTGACTGAGGCTAATCGAGACCCATGTTTATCATTTTTATGACTTTATCCATGAAGACAGAGGTATGGTGGGCTTCCTGTTCTCCAGATTCCTTGACAGGACCAGTCGCATTATTAGGGTTAACCTCAGCTCCCATCTCACCACGCCATTGTTCCTACTGGTGCTATGACCATTCCCAAACTGATAAGACGTGTCTATTTTGGGTCTTTTCTTTTTGTCCTTGACACATAAGTATGAGCCTGAAATAACATTTTTAGTTCTTTTAAGAGAGAAGAAAACATGCACATGAATACTTGCAAATATCAGAAATACATAATAAAACATTTCTTTTATTTATTTTTACCATCAAAGGGATCAATAAAGTATATGCCAACAATACTTTTGTCCAGCTAAACACCAAAGTCATTTTTTGCTCTCACACAATTCCTGCATTTGCTTTGTGTGGCAAAATAAGGAATTGCTTTATTGGTGAGAAAAAAAAAAAGATAGATTATGTCCAAGCGGCATTATTGTTTTCCTGACAGCCACCAGCCACATAAATACTACTCTCCCCAACTTGACCTGCCTTTGACCCCCTCCGCCCAAAGAAGTCCCTCAATTCATCTAATCTGTTTTGCAGCAACATGACAATGCAGGTTGAAGAAATTGCACTTTCACTCCATCAAAATCCAGACTTAAAACTCAATGTTTGATACTTTTGTGATGAAATGAGTTAATTACTGATCAATCTCTCCAGACTAGGTTTTTTTTGGAATTGAGGGAAGAGACAGTGAAGCCTTTGTATATGACAATCAGGGTGTGAATTGATTCCTTAGTCGCTCAAACACTCCAGAATCCTTTCATGTGTGGCCTTTGCCTTGTTGAGGCGCTAAAGCATAGAACAAAAATGCAGATACCCCCGAGGGTGCTAACAGGATGCCATGGCGGCCCAAGGTGACCAATGTCGATCAATAATAGCGTGTGTGATCAGTGGCATCGCACCTTGCAAGAATCTGGATCAATAGAGGTAAGCACGGGAGCTGCAGAGGCAGAAGATAAGAGAAAAGATCACAGTTCAAACCTTTCCTGAGCTGTGGTGGAAACAAAATCATAAGACTAAGGTTAATATGGGACTTTTTATAGTTTATTTCTCACAGTGAAATAATGCAACGTGATTTCTGGAGATTACAGAACAAATACTCTAAAAGTCATAGCTGGAACTTCCTCATAGACGCAGCAACTTCTCTTTTAATGGACTGCGGTTAAAAGCTCCTTAAAACTGTTTTCCCACATCAACTCTGATCTTTACACTACCTATTTATGATGCAACACTTTTATATAACCATGCTGCCATTGCAAAGTTACCTGCACAAACATGAGTCTTTATTCAACTCCGTTACATTAGAGGGTACAGTGCTCTGCAGACCCTGTTGTCCTTTATTGTGCTTAAGTGAGAGAAATGGCGGAGGAATGTGTTGTTTTCACAAAGCTGTGGTTTTATGGGAGGAAATGCACTGTGTGTGAGGGCTTCCTCCCTACGTTGTTCCCTTTACACTAACGCTGTATAGAAACAAGCAGCACTGATAGGAAGAGCCAGCCAACCTTTAATCAGAATCTGTCAAACAGTTGCTTTCCCGTCAAATTAGCTAAATCACAACGCAAATGGATAGGTGTCAAGTTAACGACACTGCTAAAAATCAACCGCGGGTGTAAAAATTTTACTTTTTAACCTTTTTTTTTTCTTCCTTTTTGAGAGCAAAGTGAGGGCTGATATTAACATGTTCCATAAACACATCATTAAGATGAAACATGGTTTTAACCACAATGTGTGATGTCGCAGGGAAATGTAAAACATGAGAGCATTTTATCAATACGTTATCTCACATATCTTACTATCTTACACTTCAAGGAGTTCCTGTGTTTGACTATAGCTCTCAGTGTCTGAGTTCACCTGATGGAGATTATCTCCTCAGTTCATTTACACACAATGGTCTGGATCCTCAATATCTACTCACTCCCTATCTGAGGTTGTACTGCACCAAAGCCTGCCTTGCAGCCTCAGTTTAAAGGAATACATTTTAGTACATATGCTATACATATGTACATTTTTGCTTTCTTGCCGAGTGTTAGATAAGGTTTATACCAATATGAAGCTACTGCAATAATGATTTATTCATATTTATTGTAAAGAGTGGAATCGATCTTTTCAGTACTCTCAGCAAAAGCACATTTCCCAAAATGTCTAAAATATACTTTTTTAAGTATTGAGCTTAGGCCAGGAGTCGGTAAGCTCATTTTAGCTTCCAGACAGGAAGCAGGGGGAATCGAGCTAGCCTGGTTCTGTCCAGAGTTAAAAAATAGGCCAACCATCATCTCTAAAGTTAACACGTATCTTGTCTGTCAAGTTGTTTTTGTCACGTAAAACAACAAATCGTCATTTTTACATTTCTGCTTTTAAATTGATTAAACAAACTAGAAGAAACATTATTAATAATGTGGTTTGTGTTGATGCCAGCGGCAGCTTTGGACAAAAGCGGTAGTGTTTTTACCACACCTGTTGTCGTAAAGGACTTTTCTTTACGGTGCTGTAATACTGAGTTAGCGTTACCGGGAGGTCATATAGTTGCAATAAATGTTTTGCTCACACAGAAAATCATTCATTTACAATAAGAGAATACATTACAGATGCATCGTTGCATGTCAAGTGCTGCATTAACTTAGCCTACTTTGGATGTCTCGTGAGCTAAACTGGGTAACGTTATCACTGTCACTGTGTCACGAGCCAAAGCATTAAGAGTTTGTTGTAGCAACAATTGTAATAATAACTTTGATTAATATAGCGCATTTCATGAAACCCAAGGACGCTTTACACAAGTACAGGGGGGACAAAAAGAAAGTAGGCCAACACAAACACGGACTGAAAAGAAATAAAAACCAGGCGCTTAATGGAAGGAGGACGTATAATGTAGGCTACTGGCGTACAACCACATTGCGCAAAGTTTTTCTGTGAATGAAATAGACATATAACATATCTGAGGGTCAATTTGGGGTAGGTTTTGAATCCATTAAAATCCTGTAATTGTCTCCATCTGTTGAAAGCCCGACCGAGATTGACTCAGGTTTTCGCCCGTCGTCTGTAACTTTCCCTTTTAGCTTTTAGTTGTTCTTCGTTTAATTTCCTTTTTTTCTGTGATGGCCCTGCCCCAGTATCAGCCATAACTAAAACAGATAACTTCTAAAATAAAATATTAAAATACAATTAGGCCTATATAAAGAAATCTCCTGCTACCCTTTACCTAGATGGATACACTGTAGTGTGACTGTAGAGCCGGTTTACCTGCCGTAATCTTGTGACTATGCGAGAAAAATTGTACCGGGCAGAGGCATTAATAAAAAACTATATAAAAAATAGCGTTCTTTTTACTGTTAGTCTTGTTTGCTGTTACAGGTCATTTATGATCATGGATGGCAATTAAACCGTTTCAGAAACATTTGGGAGGTGTGTGTTTTTCACCTTTGTGCAGAGCCAGGCTAGCTGTTTAGGTTAGGTTTATGCTAGCCTCCTGGCTCCACACTCAGCACACAGACAATAGAGTGGTATTGATCTAGTCATCTATCATCACGCTCAGCAAGAAAGCAAAAATAATGCATTTCCCAAAATGTCTAAATATTCTATTAAAGCATGTGAAGAATAGCTAATTTCGCATGCTTAAATCCAATCACATTTTAGTAATGAATGTCAGCTGATCAGCATCCCTCCTGTGATTATTCCTATATGATAACATGGGAAAAGCTCATATCAGGAAGCTTGGGGGAAAGTCCCTCCTGATATCATCACATACTACATCCAGACAAAAGCCCACTACTGCCTTTACACATGCTGCAGTGTGTGAAACAATGGAGACCCAAGAGGACGTTATCCACAGCTGAAAAATGGCATTCAGATATTCTGATCAATGCCTGTGGTTGTGGACTTTGAACTTTGCAGTAATTGTTGCATTGGGTGCAGCAGCAGGTTCTGCTTTTTTGGCTCGATACCATCCAAAACATGTGTAATCGCTGCAGGCTGTGGAGCATGGGGCCTTATCAGATGGCCTTGTGGCCTTACAATAACACAGGCTCTATCATGCCTCAGCAGACCCGTATCTGGCAGCGGTGTCATAGAACAACAATAAATATGACCTGCAAGCGATGAACATAATGTTACTCAAGATGCTACTATTCTTTTAGGATATCAATTAAAAGAAATCAAGATTGCATCAGCTTCAGCATGATTCTGCACATTTTTACCACAAACCAGCGTGAAACCAAAACTTCACAGCCTTGGCCTCACGCGATCTCCTCTCGCTGTATTAGGAGGCACAGATTTACAGAGTAAATCAAAGCAGACTATTTCCTCAGCTCAGAGGAAAACCCCTCGGAGGAGAATGAGTTGATAAAGTCCCAATGTGCCCACGGCTTCCTCTCAGATAAATAAATACATAAATAAAAACACGCCTGGCCACTCCAGATTTATTGTTCCTCTGTAGGCTGTGAAGTAGAGGCTATATTGTTTATAATAAATAAGTCCATTAACAGATTTGGGCCAGGTGGGTGACATGGCCTCTGTGATATCCCCTCACCCCCCTGCAGGCACCCAGACTCCAGCGGGGCCACAATTCTTCCATTTAAGGCAGTGATGGCCAAGCAAAAGGGGGACTACAGAGGTTAGTGTTGGTTTGACTGGCTGAGAATGTGTCACGTTTTCTGGAGTGATAAGACCCGGAGCAGGAAGCTATGAGAGGGCAGGAAGGAAGAGAGCTTAGGTCTGGAAGGAGAGAGGGGAGCTGTGGAGACGGAGGATGAGGGTAAAAGAGAGAGGAGCAGCAAAAACAAGACATTTAAAAAAAAATCGAATGTAGCAAAAGTTAATGCAGCTGTATGTGGTGTTTGAGGTATATGCTCTATGCAATGTGTTGTTTGCATGCATGCATGCAGGCGGGAGGGAGGGACTGTCAAGCTCTGCTGGGAAACGCAGAGGGAACCTGGGGTCCAGGGGGAAGTGAGTAGATGACTAAATTTGGTCTGAAAGGCCACTCTAACATACACCTGCTTCCTGCAATCAAACAGGCCACGCAGTGATGACGATATCAAGCATCAGGCTTTTTTTTTTCTGTTAACACCAGACCCTTGTCTTGTTTTCTTTTTATGACGTGTTGAAGTCAAGGGGAGGATTGCAAATGAGCCCACCTGTCTTCTGTTATCTGTGTGTGTGTGTGTGTGTGTGTGTGTGTTTGTAAATACCTTATGCAAATACAAAAAAAAAAAAACTAAATGCAACTATTTAGATGCAAGCATCCAAAAGTTCTTATAAACCATCTTTGTTGACTGGCAAAGAACTGCTTTCTTGCAGAGAGTTTATTGATAGGAAGATTGATACCACTCTCACGTCTGTACACTAAGTATGTGTAGGTACAGTCAGCATCCAGTCAGCTTAGCATAAAGACTGGAAAAGGGGAATGCAGCTGAGCTTCAGAGATGCAGGTTGGCTTAATTTTTAACGCACAGATATGACAGTGATATCGTCTCATCTAACGCTCTGCAAGAAAGCAAATAAACATATTTCACAAAATGGCGAAACATTTATCAGTGGTGACATCTACAGTATGCAGATGCAAGTCTGCATAGAAGGCTTTTTAAAACAATCTTTATTATTTTTTTTAAATATCATAAGTGTCTGGCTTGAAATGATTAGTTGAAGTCAAAGGTGAACACACGTTCAGAGTTTTCACTGAGTACCATGTGGACTTTAGCTGTTGGAGAACTCCCATGTGAGAATATCAGCAGCTCAGTTCCACCGCACACTCATCTTTGCCCCGTTTTAATCAATCTGTTCATCTAAAAAGGATTTCTCTATTTTGAGATTTTAATCCAGTGTCTGAGTTAATCTCTGAAACTCAGGGATTGGAGGAGGGGAAGGACGGGGGCATCAAAGCCACTCAACTTCAGCCCTGCTCTCACAATTACACCCACAAGGCATCAAGGCAACCAATGAATCACACGCTCATACAGTAATGCCTCTCGGAAAATTAATTTTTTGAGGCTCTGGGCTTGGTCATGTAGGTCAGATAGTCAGCGCTGGTTTGGTCAATTTCCAGGCATTTTCAGTCAGATTAAAACATGGAAGGAAACAAGTGTAAATGATGGTCAAGCCTCCGCCAGGTTGTGTTTAAAAACAACAGATCAGATGGATAGAAACTGTGGGGTTTGACCTTCAGTCTAAAATAGTGAAGGGTATATATGTGCAGTATTCTTCATACTGCATGTGGAGTTTTGAGGGAAATGCAGCCTGCAGTCTGACATTACACAATCAATGTTTGTCCAGAAGTTCTGCTTTACTGTGTCTTACAGATGGATTATGAATCAGTACAACAGAGGGAGCCCTCCACTGGAACTCAAAAGCATTACACACAAACCTGAAAGCCTTACTGCTCATAGCTCACAGCATGCAGTCAACGGCTATTTGTACTGGATACATCTGCACACATGTTGCTCTGTCTCAGCATCATGTAGTATCACTTAATTTTAACATTTTTACGGTAAACTTTAAATAGTTCCCTTTCAGAAAAGACCAGGATCGTGTTTCTGATCAAAAAGGTTTAAGGACAGGAACCGTTTTCATTTTCAGGCTTGTAAAGGGAACATGACAACATGGATCACGCATAAAGTACAGAAGACATGTTTCTTAACTGATTTCATATTTCAGTGGTTGTTTTTGAAATGGACCCATGACAGAGCCAGAGAGTCTGGCCTCTACTTGCCCTCTGAGGTCTTTATTAGAGGTCTATTACTGTAAAGCTGCTATCAGCTATTGGGGAGGGGGTCTCCCTGGCTGCCACTAAGCAGTAAATAAATATGAGCCTATTGTATTCTTGTAGGCTCACTGTCCTTGCTCTACCATGCTGAGTAAACGCTCACATACAATGGGAGGCCGGACTGCCTTGTCATTCCTGATCCCCCCAGATTGCTCTTCCAGGTCCTCTGCCTGGGAAAGTGGCAGCCGAAGAACGGGGAAGCAATGAAAACAAAGGGTATCTGAGAGACCGTTTTATTGCGTCGCGTCCTAGAAATAGGCTGATCTGATGACTGATGTGATCAAAAATCCTGAACGTATTCTTGTTGATAGCAGAGCTGGTAAAGTAATCGAGTACATATACTCAAGTACAGTTTTGAGCTATACTTGTAATTCTTCTACTACACTACATTAGTAATTAGTAATTAGTGTCTATTATTGAGTCTAGAAGGTCTTTTCTTCTTAAAACAAGTGCAGTGACATAATTTCAACGAGTTTCATGAATTTTCCAGGATAAGGTGTCATTTTGTCCAAGGATTTTAAAGCACCACTTATTCTGTCTTCTTTCAAGGTTGTCATAAATTGATTTCTACAGGAAATGATCTGACTTGACTGGTAGATTTTTCACCCACCATCCTAAGAAATAGAGTAATAGAGTAAGTAATTAATAATATAAGATTTATTTCTTCAAGTGAAAAACCATATGATCGTTGGTTAGGTAAAATGAACCAGCTACAACACTAAAAGTCTGTTTACAGATGAATTCACAGGTAATAAATAAGCCAATAATAGATCATATTAGAAGACTTTAACTTTGGATACCGCAGGGAATTATGGTGATAGTACTTGTTTACATGTGCTTGAAGTAAGACTACCAGTATGTAACTCATGAAAGAAGAGATGATATATTCTTTCTCTTTCAAATGAAGAGTTGAACTCATGAGAAATTAAACCCATGTTACGCACCTGTTCTCAATTTATACACTCAGGGCTTTTGCCCGTAGTGCCTTACTTGGTCTGGTATGATCGTTAGCTTGTGTTAGCCAACTTAAAGCAACACCAAAGATTCTTTTGTACCTTAAAATAATGTTTCCAAAATAGTTTTAGTGGTTCATCAACTCGTAACAGGGTGAACGGCACTTCTGCATTCTTTTTGCGGCCCTCTATCGGCTATAACCGCACTATGCAAGTTTGCCAGATCGGGTAGCAGATCTGTAGTTCGAATGAGAACGGTAATGGACAATTCCGCTTCCAACCTGTAGGTGGACCGAAGAGGAAAAGTGCTTTGGTGTTGCTTCAATGGGTTGCTAGATATTGCTAACAGCAAATAATTTCTAATAAGGGAAGAAGTTCCACTCTCTCGTTACTTCCGGCTTCTGAACTGGTTGCAGTTCCACCAGAGTTCCATATAGGGGGCGCTCACAGGCCAGTGCAGAATGAATGGGCTATATTCCTCAAAATCCACTTTTCTCAGGATATAATTTTTTGTCTAGTAATTTGAATGTTGCAATCGAAAGAGGAGGCTAAGAAAATACACACTGCTGGGTGTTAGATTTTTTTAAAGTGGCTTTTTTGTTCTAAAGACTTTTAAAATGTCAATGACGTCATACACATATATGGCCAGAGATTCTGCTTTACAGCAAGCTCTGAGTCGCTTCCTTTTTTCTCTCGAGGCATCGACAACACAGCTGACAGGTTAGGCTCTTCCTGTCAATACACGTGCTAGAAAGAGGTTTGCTAATGTTTTAAAGACCACGCCGAAATATTCACTCACTGACATTCTGGTTCTGCTTTGGATGCTGTCAAGCGGGATCTCCGATCGTAATCAGCCCTTCACTGACCAATCAGCATTCATTACAGAATGCTAGCGTGTTATGGGCAACACCGACTCAACCTGTAAGAAATTGAAAGGACATAAGTACTCGTTCATTCAACTTTCGACCTATAATCCATGTTGAACTTGCAAAAACTACAATCAAATCTGAGATTTCTCAACAACAATCAGGCAGAAGAGACAAATGTAGCCGTCTAGCTCCATAGAGTCCCATTCATTTTGCACTGGACCGCGATCACCCCCAGTGGAACTCTGGTGGAACTGCAACCAAATTTAGTACAATGGGGCTGAATAGGGAGGGGAAAGGCTTTCCGTAGACCGGCTTTGCTAACAGGCATCGCTGGCTCAGTTTCTCCACAGGAAGAGTGCTGACAGGGCTGCATAAAGTTTCTTGCATGGAAGCAGAAGCGAGGCCTTGAGTGAGGAGGGGTGCGCAACGTCGCTCCCTTGGGACAGCATTATTCAGGCCGGCTCCTGCCCCCACGAGCATCATGGGCATGAGGCTGCCAATACCAGGCACAGGCGGGCGCTGCCGTCCTGTAATCACCGATGACATACATAAAGTAGTTTTCCAGATCGGTTTTCCTGTCCTTCCAGCTGCGAGTAGGGCAAACAGCACAGGAAGAATAACACAAGTTGCAGCCAGGCTCAGGGAATGTGGCCTTAACAAACACAGCACAAGCATTAAAAGTTAAAAGGCACACTGCTCTCCTCCTGAGAGCCTCTGAGCGAGGGAAGTGAGGCTACGTCCTGAGAGAAGGTCCAACCTTCCTCAACACCCACACAGACTCAACAATAACCTGCCAATCAAATCAAATACTCCTGCAAGGGCCTCAAATCAAGACTATGTTTCTGACATGTTATCTTGTATGTATTTTGACTTGTTTTTACCTCAGCAGCTTCTGGGTGTTGAATCAGCTTTACCTGCTAATCTTAATATCTGCAAAGAAACCCTTCACCACCAGTAACATAGTAAGGAGCCTGTGTAGACTTTGCAATCATTCCCAAATGTTTATATGGGTTAACTCTTTTATGTTAATACGTTTGAAGCTGATGTTAAGGAGTGAAGATGCTTGATTTTATATTTGGAGAAAAAAAGTATGCTGTTTAAAACTTATTTTACTCCTAAAATGGACTTAATACGCACTGGTCTGGCTGGAACTGACCTGGACCCAGTTTTATGATGACATTTTAACTTAATTTACTAAAGGAAACTTTGACCAGAGCCCTGCTACCTGCTTTTAACCTTGTGACACTTTTAAACAAAGCTGGTGAGCCTTCGTCACCAGTTTCATACTTTTACTGGCTGTGAACAGATTTATTTTACTTGTTTTATTTTAATATTTTTAAGAGGTCTGAGGAGGACATTGTTCTTGTTGTTCACAAGAAAAAGAAAAAGCACAAATTGTCAATTCGAGAAAGAGAAAAATCTGATCTTTTCTGCTTCCCCATCGTGACCCCTCAGATAAAATCTCAGGACCACGTGAAGGCCCTCTGACCGTGAAGACAAGATGTCAAATTCTGGCTTTTTTCTTCACTGTAACCTCCATATCAGAGCACTATAACCAAAGTGATTTTACAGCAGCAGCTTAGCACACAATGCCTCAGGTGCCACCAGCTTGCTGCATGCACACAGTCCGCTACCTGCTGAGAGGCCTGGTGAGCTGTTAGGATTTAACCCCGCTAAGTCAATCAGCAGAGGTGTTAAAGACGCCACGTCAACATAAACTAACAGGTGCCCACTGACAAGGCTGAGGGGATGGATCGACTGTAACTTCTCCACAGTGCCTCTGGTCATTGTATGGAAATGCTTCTGTATGGAAAAGTTCTAAACATGCACATGCTCTCATTACATGTAAATTTGAAATAGCTGCATAAAGCATATGTTTTCGCTAGAATAATGAGCATATTCTTATATCAACCCTTCAGCACACGTAAACACACAAATGCACAATTTAAATTAATGTGAAAAACCATGTCAGACAGAAACAGCGTTTTTTTAGCAAGTGATAATATAATCATTCAGTCTGTAAAATCAGAGGTCACTGGATAGATATCAGAAGCTGCTTTTGTCTACTTCTGTCTGAAGGACACATTGTTTCAATTAATTTTGAATTTTGAGTAGTAAATCTGCCACTGTTGTAAACTGTACCTGTATGTGGTCTGCGAGAACAGAAAGCTTGACAGGTGTACAGCAACAATAGCTAACTGTCAACTGATATGTCAAAAATGTAAATGAGTGAGAAGGAAACATTAAAGCTCAATTCCTGGTTGCAGTTCTGTTTTTTTTATTCAAGTTAGAAGGGAGTAGTTAAAAGTCAAATAACGAGGAAATGCACTTTGACAGAACATTGAAATACAATTCACATTCTGAAATAGCGTTGATAGGTGCATGGAATATCTCATATCACACATCACACAAACACACACACACACACACACACACACACACACACACACACACACACAGACACACACACACACACACAGACACACACACATGTGAGAGTTGTATCAATCTTCTCATCGATAAACTCTGCAAGAAAGCACTTCTTTGCTAGTCAACAAATATGGTTTATAAAACCTTTTGGTTGCTTGCATCTATATGGTTGCATGTAGTTTTTTTTTGTATTTGCATATGGTATTTACACACACACACACACACACACACACACACACACACACACACACACACACACACACACACACACACACACACACACACACACACACACACACACACACTCTGCAGGTAAACTCATGGACATACTCGCAGACTGAGTCATAAAGCACCAGAGGACACTGAGGAAGAAAGTGTGACGTTATTTCCACACAAAATAATGTGGTAGGAATGACTCTAAACAACATGCCACATTTCATTCTGATGAAGGTATTTCATGTTAAAATACCTCCATGTTTTTGATTATCAAAACTAATTTTAGAATAAAAAAATGTACAGTATATACACATACACATCATAATATATTTAAAATATGTATACATAAAACAACCCAGACACAAAAAACACTTCTATCCAGTTTGAGGATTGTGTTTGTGTTAATCATCTGAGTGTTTGTTGACAGGCGTTAGCGTCTTTGCTGAGAGACTCTGATAGAGTATTGTATCTGCCCAGCAGGCCACGGGGACACACCCAGCTGCTCTATTCTCTTCAGTGTGTCTGTGGGACTCTGTTACAGTAATCATCTGTCTGTCTGCCGGTTACTGACTGTCTGTCTCTTGGCTGGAAACACTGGCTGAGGTCATAATAACCACAAACAAGTTGCTCTTTGTGACTTTCTGCACAACAGAAAGAAACCTCATCCTTCTCATATAAGGCTTTATGATTGCAAAAGAAATACATGTATTATTATTACGGTTTAGTACATATACTTCACATGTCATTTAAGCTTACACTTTTACCCAAAGCAACTTATAATTTGCTATATATGTCAGAGGTTGCATGCCACTGGAGCAACTATGGGTTAAGTGTCTTGCTCAGGGACACATTGGTTGATGTATCACAGTGGGAATTGAACCCAGATCTCCCACACCAAAGGCATGTGTCATATCCACTGCACCATCACCACCCCAGCACTGTACTCTTTCCGGTACTTGCACTTAAAAATTATTTCCATTTTATATTTCTTAATACTTTGACTTCACTACATTTTAGCAGAAAATATCATACGTTTTACTCAACTATATTTATTTTAAAGCTGTAGTTAGTTACATTTTATACAAAATGTGTAACTATAGCACGCCACTTTTAAGAACATTTCGCATGCCGCGTCCGCGCTTTTTATAGTCACAGTTTTAAACACGTGTTTATGTCGTAAATTCAAACAAAACTACTTGATTAGGTTTAGGAAAAGATCATGGTTTGGGTTAAAATAAGTACATTTGTTAACGTATTTAAGTTGCACGCTTAAGTTAATTAGTCAACGTAAATAAGTCAACGTTGACTTTTTGTTTGACAAGGAACACGAACAGTGGTGTCCTGTATGAAAGTCGTGTTTGGCGTGAAATGACACGTGAAAATATTAAAAATTCTACATGTCAACATATCCAGAAGAAATATCCTGGTTATTCTGGATTGTCCACAGTTCCAATGAAAGATGTGGATTATCCAGAGTAAGGAAGGTTTTGGAAAGAGATGCTGTTTTAATGCTGCAAGCATCTAAAACAAATTCTCGTTCCTTGCAGTTTTATTGGGGTGAAAACAAACTTTTCTTTAGAGACAGTCTAGACAGATATCTCAAAATGTTGGAAAAAATAGAACTAAAATTATCTCGGTGGATAGATACCATTTGTATGAAACCAAAAATATGTTTAAATTTGAGTTAGCTGACCTTTTAAAGGCGTCCTTGAGCTACTGTCTGCACATGTCAATCAATCAATCAATTTGTAATTGTCACATGAGGTACAATTCCAGTGAAATGTTATCCCATCAGCTCCTTTAACCTGTGCATGATTCATCATTCATCATCATCGGCACACAGAAAAAGAGTCACCCGGTTGAATGGCACCGGCACTCCAGGTTCCAGCCAAGTCTCGGTGAAAGGACACCACAGCTCCCGACATCCTGCTGGAAACTGACGCAGGCACAGAGGCGTGGAGGTAACACACACAAGATCTGAAGTAACACAAGATGCAATCATGTGAGACATACAAGTGAAAATCTGCTGAAACTCCAATGCAGGAATGGCCTGATGAAGTTATAGTAATCTGATAGGCCCAATTAGTGCTTGATTAGAGGTTGAGTAGACTGGCACAATGAAGTAATCAGACAGATTCAACCAGAAATTCTTCTGGAGGGTTGTTTTATGGTACTACATTTTCCAGTTGTAAACACTGAAAGCTTCTCTTTACTTTAATATTTCTTCAGTATAAGAAGCTGTTGAGTATCTCAGTTCAGGGCTCTTATTGTTTGAGTTTCCTCAGAAGTCCCTGCAGGTTAATACTCGGATGAGCATTACCTGCAGACAGCAGAAACTATTAATGAACTTCATGCAGGAGGTAAGAAAACCCTAATTATGGCTCACAAAATCTCAAGAATGGTACAGGTAAGGGAGCTCAAATCTATTTTAAGGTTTAATATAAACTCCGGCTATTTGGCAAGTCAATATTAGACATACAGAGTTGGCATATTTACATATTTAATCTCTAACGAGGAAAGCATTTTATGGTTGAGGAATCTGAATTACAGCATGTTTGACATCTTGAGATTCCTCACATTCTTCACCGGCGATAAGCTCAAACATGCCTCTGTGAGCTTTCCAGCACATTTCTGATATACATGTCCATTCCTGGAATAAATATCACTGCATGGAGATAACATTAAGAAGAAACCCATTTTATATATGAACAATGTATATTTGTGTTGCACTTGACGACCTAAAAGACTATCACAAAAAGGATATCTTAATGTATTTCGAAGGTTTAAACATCACCTAAATTATAGGTTTACACTTAAAGAAGGAAATATTTATGCCCATTTTTTTCCAGTTTAACCTCCTCCACATTCACTTTCAGTTGTTTTATATGATTTAATAAACCATAAATATTTACAATTGTTAAAACACAGCCTTGTAAATATTTGACAAAGATATCTGATTTGTCCAGCTGCCATTTCCATCACTGTTTATTGTTGATGATATTTTCACCTGAACCACTGATATCATTCCGTTGTTTTTCCTTCAGGAAGTTCCTGCAACTGGTCATTAATTGTTGCTGAGGGGCCGACGTTTGAGAAAAACAACAAGATGAACTAACAGCTTTGAGTTCAAGTTACTTAAAATGGGGGAAACAAGGACTGATTGCACATTAACAATATTTCCATACGATCGTGTGTATTCCATGTTATTATTTTGCATCGCAGCACATTTCCGCAATTCACATTGCAATGTGTTTTGTAATATTATCATGGGAATTGAGCTGACGTCAGATTTCTTCCGCTTATTTCAGGTGCCGTTGGATTGCAGTGGGTCTTCACTTTCCTAATCAGCTCTTCTGCTCCCTCCTCCAAGTTAAGGTCATCCTTCCCTGAGCCGTCCATTTCCTCTCAACAACCTCCAGATCTGATTTCCATCACTGACTAATTTCCAAACGCTGCTGCCGGCTCTCTTCTTCCCTGTTTGGAGGAGCATGCTTTAAGTTGTGATATTTTGTTGAGAAATTACTTGACTCAACCTGACAGAGCCATCTCTGGCAATTGGTTGAAGTGAGATAGGCCCAAAACAATCCCCAGGGTGCATTGCTGTTTCCTTTCATAAGGTTAAAGGTGCACTATGAGTTCCTGCATGACGTCACTTCTGTTGACGTTCCAAGTAAATACCAAACAAAACAGAGCAAGCTCGTCCCTCCCCCCATGTTTCCGTAACTGTCACGACTAACTGACTAACTGTCACTAACCCCCACCCCCTCTCCCAACCATCTTGTCGGTGATTGGCTGGAATGTGTTTTGTTGTATTTTGGTGCCTATGCCCCTAGTGTTTGTTTGACGTTTACGACCCCTGTGTTGTCTCCCGAGACCGGGCTTTTTCACGGTGTATTCAGGGGGCAGGCAGCTAGCGGATCAAGGAGAGATGCCTACGATTAGAGACAAAAATTTAATTGCGCTGAAACCATGCAGGAACTCATAGTGCACCTTTAACAGCAGTTAATTCACTCACATTTGCATGCTGGAGTTTTGATTTCGTTTTTAGAGGCTTTACTGAACAAAATGGCGTAAATGCATAATGCCAAAAAAAGATTCTGATGGCTTTATAATAATTTTTTATAAAACATATTCAAACAATCATTAAAAATGTAAAGGTTATATTGTTAACAATATTTTACAAAAGCTAAATATTGCCATGGAATATAAAGTTTTCTGATAATCAAAAGTTGTCAATACAATAGCACAAATGTTATCACATTGTATAACTGTTGAAATGAATATATCAGTATCACTTTTGGACAATATTGAGATTTAAAAAAAAGGAAAATACAGTCATTAATAAGGAAAATCCAGAGTGATATTTTGTATTGTTTTTAAAAAAGACAGATTTAAGCACAATATCAGATGTGCATGGATACAAACCACTTCACTCTGATCACTGGATATGGTGCAATTCTACGCCCACAGAGTGTGTCCCGATCGAAGCGTATAGGAAACACTTAGCAATTATTGGTGGAATAAAGAGGAGACATCACCTAAAAAAACTGTTGCGAAGGTCTGATAGTTTTAAAAAGATTGTCCTGCATATCATCAGACTTTTTTTTATTGTTTTTTAATGACCATTAGTTATTTTATTTTATATATTTGTTTCTGCAGGTTACAATCATTAAAAAGTCTCCAAAAATCCCCCACCACCGCTTTATAAAATACAACTGATCGGCACTGTGCAGGATTTATTTGTTTATTTCATATTTATGTTATATATAAAATTGGGTTTTAGTCATTGCTCTTGCCCATAAAAAGAGAAAGTGTAAATAAAAACATGTATTTTACTTTGCTTGAGACAAATGCAGATTTGGAATTCTAAATTGACTCAACCGATTGGTCTTATGGTTAAAAACCTGTGAGGTCAGTGAAAAATGTGTGTGTCCAAAGGAAGTAAGAAATGCAAAAAACATGTCCCTTTGCTTTTTACTGTGTGGGCATTAACTGGTTTCGTCCTTGCAGCACCTAACATGTTGGAGGGCCTTGATCTCATATCTGTCCACGACTGAGTTCAACCTCGAGGCTCTGACACAGAAAACACAGGGTAGGGAAGTAAACATTTTCCTAAATGAGTAAACATTTGGCAGCCAGAGTCAATTGAGTTTGGAGATATGTCGATTTTGCGGCATATTTTTAGAGCCTTTGTGAAACGTTTTAAAATGAAACAGGAAGTTGGGAAGTTTATGCCCCTGGCGCCCACCCTGCTTCCCTCTTTGAGCCAAGAAAGACATGAGGATGGAGATAAAACAGTGTGTCAACAGTTTGGCTTCTGCCAAAGGGAGGGTAGTATGGCTCCAATTAAACATTGTTTAATGCAACAGATATTTAAAATCATTTGCAGTCATTTAAAACCCTCAGAGCCCTTAGGTATAACTTATGGTCTGCCTTGGTCCAGCTTGTGAAACATCAACCCTGTTGTGCACAGTCAATCTATAAACATTTTTTTCAGGACAACCTGAGCTATTAGAATATTTGTGTTGCATTGATGTCACTTGAATGTAAAAAAAAAAAAAGTTATGAGACCATCAAGACAAATGAAAAAATGTGTATTGATATCACACACAGCAATGAGCATTTGTGCTGTCTAAAACAGTTCTTCTATGTCTTGTGAGTCATCATTATAATGAACATTATAACTTATGTAGTGGACAAACTATTTACATGTCTTCAAAAAAGGCCCAGACTTATGCCAATCCTCAAAACAGTAATGCCATTTTTCTCTTTAGAAGGGTTTAGAACAGTTTAGTAGACTATAGACGATCTTTGGTCATATCTAACTATTCTGCCCTCGTGTGATTCCTCATTATTATATAGGATATTTGTTTCGTCTGCAAGACGGCCCAGCCTTCCATTGGTTGACAAGATGTAAATAAGCTTTTGATTAGTCAGAATGGTCTCCCAGAGCATCATCGGAAATTTACATGCCCGTTAGCATGAAAGCTAGCAGCGATAAACGGCTGAAAATTCATAGATTATGGACATAAAGTCTATCAATCTTGGATGTAACAGTTTGGATTTATTGCTCAAAGACCCCAAAAAACTCTGGATTTCCAGGCTGGATACAAAACCTTACGAAGACACCAAAGACAACAGCCGAACAGCGCGAGTGTCAGCTATTAGCTGCAGACAACGGTATGTTTCTATCATTACAGTTATAAAATTATTAAGTTGTGAATCAGAGATGCCGTTTTTTGTCGTATACGACAAGCTCGGGCTGAGAGGGGGCACTCCACCCGTTTTACACATCAAGATCAGTTTACTCATAAGAAGTAACTGAATCAGTGAATGTTTTCTGCGACTGCTGTTGTTATTCCAGTCTTTAAGTCTCACAAAATAAATGAAAAACAGTCTCAACCTTCTAGGAAATAAAAAAAACGTATAGGCCTACCTGAAAGGTAACTTATGGTGGGTCTAAATCTGAGTCAAAAAGTTGCTATCAAGTTGCTGTTTGGGAAGTGTATGATCCAGTGTTTTTGAAGCCTTGATCAGTCAGGGACCAAAAATCTGTACTTTTGGTCTTTACTGCATCTATTTTGACCATTCTTTTTAAAATCTGTCTCAACTTTACGAAACTGAAATTCTAAATCACTGGAGTGGCCTTTTAACACGTGTATTTGAAAAAAATTGTTATTCTTTAATTGTTTTAGTCTGTCTTGCCTTTTTTCTCATTTTTAGGATATTAATAAGGACAAATAGGACGTAAGTTGAATTAATTATTTATTGATACATTGGAATTAGATTGGAAGACAGTATAGTAGTCATTTAACTTCAAACAAAAAACACATTATACACTTTCAGCAGTCATTAGCAGATGATACACTGACAATTTAAATAAATACACAATTGTTTTATAGTTTCATGAGAGTGAGCGTCCCTCTCTGTGACTGCTCTGATAGCTGCTGGGATCCACTGACTCAGGCCTGTGAGCGCTCGGACCCAGGTACTGTTCGAACTCGCTGCGGTCCAGATCGTACAGCATGTCCTGCTGAACCTGTTCCAGGTAAAACTCCAGGGAGGGCCAAGCAGGGCTCAGCACGCCCCCGTTAACCCTACTGCACTCCCCTTGATCCACATGGAGACCTGCAGCGCTGGAGAAACCATACTGCATGTGCCCGTGCTGACTGTCATAATACACCTGAGGCTCTGCAGGGTACGCAGGATGGTTTGGGTACACAGCAGGCTTATTTGAGAAAACATCTGCTGCTGCTGTGTCTGGAAAAACGGGATTATTTGGGTAGCTGCTACGCAAAGGGGTGAAGTTAGCTGTGAAAGCAGGCGTGCTCCGGTAGGATTGCTGGTTCTGGAGCAGGTAGGTGAGGTTGTAAGGCACTGGGAACCCTGAGCTGCAGAGCGGGGAGTGAGTAACCTCTGCACCCTGGGGTTTGGAGCTCTTCTTCAGCTGCCTCCTCCTGCGGGGCCGGTACTTGTAGTTGGGATAGTCAATGGTGTGCTGGACTCTCAGACGCTCTGCTTCCTGCATGTATGGACGCTTTTCAACCAGGGACATGGCCTTCCAGGTTTTTCCTGCAGGAACACAGTGGGGTTAATGATCTGATTCTGAATACTCATTGGTTTAGGAAAATGGACTTCAATGTGAACCTTAATCAAAATGTTATGCTACTAAGCTCTTATACTAGACCCATTTAAAGCAAGATTATAGTAATCTTCCCTACATGAGACATGTTCTAGGCCAAAGAACTACAAACATTAAACATTTCCATATTTTAGGAGAGGACACTTGAAGAGCTCCAATGGGCACTTAAACTTTAACAACCACTTGGCTTATTAATAACATTTTTAATCAATTTATTACCAAGTATTTTGCTCAGATCCGTGTTCTCCAGGTCCGGGTTAAGCTGCGCCAGCCGCCTGCGCTCCTCTTTGGTCCAGATGATGAAGGCGTTCAGAGGCCTCCTGACTCTCTGCTGCACTGACGCAGACTTGGCCTCCGGGCTGTTGCAGCTGGAGTCTGAGTTCACGGACAGCGGGCTGGGAGGCCCTGAACTCGGGGAGCGCACCTCGGTCAACTGCTCCCCGTCGACGGAACCCGAATCCTCGCTCTCGAACATGGCGCTGTTTGCGCAAAGCTGGAAAGCAGCGGGCTCGTGGCTGAAATGCATGTTTACAGATGGTGATGATGTTGTGGCTCTGCTGCAGGCCGCTGTCATCCTCCTGGTGATGCCGAGTGACGGATATATGTGGGCGCTCCGCCAATAGGAGTCCAGGAGGAGTGGATTTAAGGTGTGAATTTCAGGTGTTTTCTCGGGTCGGTGATAGGCCCATCTGACGCCCCAATCAACAATCTCACGAAACTTCAGATGAAAAAGAAACGTGGGTATGCAATACACCTCAATTTGGCTTTTAAACGCTAGCCTATAATAAAAGGGCACAATGTAATGCCCAGATTACGCTAAAAAGGCCATAAACCAATCAGATTTGCATTAAGAACGTTTTGAACCCAATGTGACAGAAAAACCTTTTCCCTCTTTATAGTGACACAACCCCTAGCCTGTATGAAAATTAAAGTATATAGGCTACATATAATAGTAAAGTGGTGAAAATCAAATTAGGGCTGTGTCTTATGAAGTTGAAAAATAGAATTATACTTTATGCTTCTGTAAACGGTGTGCATGGGTTTGTTTTATCCTTCTTTAATCACCAGTTAGTCAAATATATTTGACTGCTCTTTATTTGTGCACGAAAAGCACCGTTCTTCTTACGTTTTCATTTGAGAGAAAGTCTTAGAAAAATGTCCTTGATTTACTTAATAAAAGCATGTTAAGGAAATAAAATGACACCTTTGCCTATCGGAGAGAAATGGAATCTAATCAATAGGTCCTGAAAGGCAGATAGGTGAACATCAAAGTGTCCAAGAGGCAGGGCTGGTTACTAATTACATTTTGGCTCTCAGCTCTTATCGGCCATCCACTGTCTCTATCAAAGTACATTTTACACGACTGATACAAACATGATCAAGGCGTGTTTATTACACGATTACTGCGCACAAATATTTGCCCGACAGAATAACTGATAGGTGTGTCCAAAGAGGCGTGATGAGCTCACCTTTTAGACATCAAACAGGGAAAATAGCTCCTTTTTACTCTGTTACATTAAGCCGTTTGAAATAAAAGATGAGAAAATGTAATGAACTACCGACTGACTTCACCAAAGAAGCTTTGGGCAATCAAAGAGACACAAGTGTATTGAAATCAGTTAAAACCCAGCAGAGATTCGGACTCACAGAAACTACAGCAGGATGGCTGACTGTTGTCTCTTTCAGACTATCATGTATAGTCTACCATTTATCATTTAGGCATACAGTTATACCTGCAGCATTTATTTTGACATCTCAAAATGACATTTTGAAAAAAACAAAAAACAAACATTAAACACGTTAAACTACCATATAGCATAAATATTATAAAAAATAAAAGTAGAATAAGCTATAGGTAGCTCTTGAGTAGCCTACACATACACATTGGTTGGGTAATTATTTATGTCATAGAAAGGTTTTAGTTCTAGGAAAATTTTAGCAAATGCAATGCATAATTATCAGAATGAACACATTTCTGATCACTATAGAAACACTAAGCCTATTAATGGGACATAATGGCTTTATTATGGTGACACAGCATACAGATAAAGTATATAGCCTACTGTGCAGTCACTATTGAGTATCAAAAAGTACAAGTAAGCTGTTTCTACTGAAACAGCACTAACACGAATAGGACTGTTAGCAAGCAAAAATAAATAATGAAAACATGTCTCCAGAAACTCTTAAGGCGTGTCGTGTGATCCCACTTTAATATAGGATGTCATTACAGGTGCTCGCTTCCTCTGTGTGGTTTCAATGAATATCTGTCTTTGGCTCTGGCGACTAACATTATACAGACAATAGACGCCATTATGCTGACAGCGGCGACGTTAAATCTGCAATACACGGACTGACTGATACAGTATACCTGCACCTGCACTGCTTTGTCCCTGCAGACGAGTCACTTATGCGGCCTTTTTGAATTGTAAATACTGTGTATATTGGTTTAGAGCGGAGAGGGGTAATACACAAGGAGAAACAGGGCAAGTTGTGTCCTTTTTGCTGTTAGAAACTTGCAGAAAACATCTAAGTATATGCGCTTTAAAGGCTTTTAAACTGTGAAGCAATGACACTTCAAGTCATGTGGCATTGGCACATTCAGTAACAGGAGTGATAAAGGTAACTATGCTCCTCATCTCCCTTTGACAACTGGACTTTTATGAACCATTTTATATCAGTCGAAAGTGATAAAGTTGGCATGTGCCTTGAGGGAAAGATGGCAGAAAAAAAGTCTCAGGGAATCAATATAAGCCTGAGACATTTAAATATTTAAGATAGGCTAGGTTATATTCAAAACAGAATTATTCATGTAAATAATCTGTGGTTGTCTAATGTTTTTCAGTAGGCTATTTGGTGGCGGGAAAGAAGGGCCTCGTTTCCTTCACAGGTTGCCAGAATTGGGTGAATCCACATCCGCGGTGTTAAACGCGACGCACGCTCCAACGCGCTGTGAAAAGCACTAATGGATTTAATCAATTAGCTTGAACGACGCAGCGTGAATACAATAACGTTAGTTTCGGCTGAGCTTCTCTGTGCAAAGAGTCAGCTAAATATGAAACAATGTTTGGGATTAATATGTGGATTGAAAGTTTGAATATTAACCCTGTCATTAACGTTTTTTGTGCATTAATTTATCGCCAGGACGTTTAAATAACACACATATATATATATATATATATATATATATATATATATATATATATATACAGTATATAATAATAATAATAATAATAATAATAATAATAATAATAATAATAATAATAATAATACATTTTATTTAAAGGCGCCTTTCTCGGCACTCAAGGACACCAGGGATACATAAGACATTTAAAAGAAAAAATATAAATAAAAATACAAATAAAGAACAAAATAGAAACAACAGAAGGAGGCAGAGCAATTGACATCAAGTGGAATAGGCAGTTTTAAACAGATGTGTTTTGAGTTGCAATTTGAAATATATATATTTTTTAATATATATATATATATATATATATTTTAAAGAATCCTTTATTTAAGCCCTGTTGATGAATCCTAATCTATAAGGTGACAGTAGGGTATCATTGCATTGTCTCATAGCCAAACAAGCAGAATGGGCACAATGCTTTCTGAATAGGGATTGTTCTGATCACAATGTGCCATTGTATTGGACAGAACTCATATATGGGACACTCCTCTCCTTCTTCACTTTGGATCAGTGGTGGCCAAGCTTGCACAGGTAGAGCTGAAGATCTGCAGGAGTACCTAACAACTCAGTAGGATTTACAAAGGCCCTTGTGGATTCTTGGCAACTCTGGATGATGTTTGGGGATGAATATTCGCTGGATGTGGAGCACTTATTCATCTGTAAATGAAAAGGTTGGTTTGCTGTTATAGGTGAGTCCACATTTTGAAGGTGTGGAGTGGAGATTTTTGTCAATGAAGATGCCACAACAGCTGCTGAACCCTTAACTCTTCTCTCATGGATACTTGTGGACTTGAGAAAAACATGCATCCAAAGAAGAAATAGAAGAAAGCTACAGGAGTGTAAAGCAGGAGGCCTGTGTCTTGACCTCTGATAATGAAGCACTGTATTCCAAACTGTCCTCAGCCACTTCAGTGCCATCCCACCGACTTTCCTTACAGTGGCTCATTCATAAAGAGCTGCATTGTTTCATAGCTGGAAGGTGTGAAGAGGATAGAATGACCATGATCTTCGCGGCGAGGGACTGTATTGCATGTGTGTATTGTATGGGCACAGCAGGCCAGCATCAAGATATACTGTCAAGACTCAGACACCATTCTATGCAGTGGTGTACTCCCACCTCCACCTCCACTTCTTAATCACGTGTTTGAGCAGATTCAACACTGAGGCCCGGGGTCCTGAGTGCTAGCCTCCACACTCCCCCCATGTAAACAGCGCCCTGCCCTGCCCGGCCCTATACGTCAGCCCAGCTGAGAGGATTACATGCCCCCCTGGTGTAGACAGGTTTAATGTAGCCTCATTAGCAGAACACAATGATGCCCCCACCTCTGAGCAGAGATAACAGGCCGGGCTCAGCCAGACTTCAAACACAGACTCAAACCTACAAGCCCAGGTGGTGCAATGTGCAGGGTGCAAAGCCAAAAGAGCAACCTGAGTACTTTTGTTTGCACTTTTGCACTGGTTTTATCCATCTGAAATAATCAGATAGATAAAACCATGGATTCAAAAAAGTGCGGAAATGATTAATTGATCGACCACAGATCAACATTTCCTATTTCCGGTGTATTACAATGTGAAGATATGCTGTTTTTCTTTGTTTTAGATCATTGTCAAATGTTAGTTGGATGTCACTTTTTGCACTTTGGAATTTAAAAAATAAATAAAGCTCAAACATGGCATCTTCAAACATGACAACTGAGAACATGACTGCAAAAAAAAGGATAATTAAAATAAGAAGTAAGATAAATAAATAGTGGATAAATGATAAAAAAAAGTCTTAATAAATTCAACAGAAACAAGTTAGAAAAGAGTGTGAAAAATGACTTGTATACGTGTGAAAAAGGGGATTATTTAAAATAAATCAATACCAATAAATCAAAGTAGTTTGGATGACTTTTGATTCATATATAATAAATAATGTTTTTTAGACTAAACAATGAATTAGTTAATCTGACAAACTAATCGATGATGAAAACATGAATTATTTGCAGTCCCCAACATTTTAAAATCCAATTAGAATTATTACTTTAGTCAATAAATAATTAACAATGGAGAGGTTCGAAGTTTGATAAATTCAAGAAAACATTGTCTGGCTCTTGATCTGTACTCACACTGGTTTCTAATTGTATTGCATTTGTCTATCATGCAGACTGGCTAATGAGGCAAAGCTCCACTCGTGCTGAAAAACAGCGCTATTCTTTGTAAATTAGGAATTGTATTTTACTGATAAGAGTCTTATCTGAGGAATTTAATGAGTATTCCAGTTCTTGTATTGACCAGACAGCTCAGCTTTGGATGTTAGTGGCTTCTTGCCACAGCAGGCCATTTATTACATCCCTGTTTTTGGACACAAAGTTCTCCTACAGTATACGTGTGACCTTGATCCAACACAACCAGACACACGTCTCTCCTCAGCAGACAGAAGAAAAGACGCCTGCATTTAGCTGTAATTAGCCCTAATTATTAAATGGAACTAGACTGAGACCTGTGAGACACCACGAGATCTGTGTCTGTCTTTAAACGGCTCATTCAAGGCAGCAGATAACCAAAACAATCTGGTCTGCTCAGCTCCAGCAGAATGTTTAATTAAATAGTGTGAACTGGTGAGACTCAGACATTAGATTATTTGGAGCAGAAACCAGAGATACAATGCTTGCCCTAAAACAGACTAACAAACCTTTTTAGCCACAGTGAATGTCTGATTTCTTAATTGTAATTGATGGAGAAAATGCTTGATTTGATTTCTTTATTCTTTTTATGCAGCCACACATCAGAGTTGATGTTTGCACTCACTCTTTTGCTTGTCTGAGACCTGATAGAAATTCAAAAGGATCTGCTGCTTTGAAGATAAGCGCTGTAGTTCTGCCATAAACAATGATTGTGCTGTTTCTTTCCTGTGGCGTGATTTATTTAAAGTATTATGCTGTAAGGATTTGGGCTGGTTTTCCTGGCAGGGCCGGCTGTGTATGTATCCACTACTTGTGTAGTTTATTGGATACTTGAGATTCAGGAAAACACTCAGGGAGCCACAAGCAAAATCATCAAAGTGTGACCTTTGTCTCGTATGGTAACAGATTATAAAATGTAGAAATATTGTAAGAAATCCGCCATAAAAATTCTTTTTTTTTAATTAAATGCAAAAATTTCATAAAATGTAATATATTTAACTCACAGTTGGGTGCATCGTATTTTCGTGTTACTTTTATTTTTATTCTTGCATGATTGAGACCTGCCTACCAGTAACTAACATGGCCGAGGGGACTTTGTATAGAAACACAATGCTCGTAGTCACACACACACACACACACACACACACACACACACACACACACACACACACACACACATATGCTTCCTTTGATAAAGTGTTTTTATACCAGCAGAAATTCTATGGCAGCGTCCCTTAAGACAATATCTGCGTAAAATACCAAGTTATTTATAGAGAGTGTGCCATTTGACTTCAAAAAATAAACATGAGCGTAGGGAGAGTTCAAACACAAGGGAACCATTATCCAGCCAAAAACCTACGATAGTATTCTGGTACAGGCAGGGTGTAAATTGCAAAGTGTTAATAGTAGTATTTTAAAAATCTTGATGAGAGTCTGCATTACAACAATCTAGCTTTCATCTCAAAATGACAACGTACAAAATGTAAACGTTCAAACTCACTAAAAGTGAGAACTTTGGGAAGGTGAGTGACATCATTAAGTGATAAATACCACATCCAAGATTAAATCACAGTGATTTCTTTAGATATCAAAGCATAAACATTTCTTAATGGCATTTTTATGTCTCTAAAGCATAACGGGGCAAACTTGTATGTGTTCGCCTGTGATTGTATTCCAAGAGGATGGAGATGGATCTTTTGAACGTCCATACCAGGATACAGCTGCCTATGACTAATTTCAAACTCCCATTCTAGGACTGAGGCAACCCATTTCACAAGTAACACACATCACCAGGCATCTGTTTCCTGTTTTCATTCTTTGAGTTATCTTATTTTCCTTGTTTCCCCCTCACCTGTTACAGTTCACGTTCCTTCCATCATGCTGCACGGGCCAGTTGTGCTTTGACACGGGGCTGTCAGACGTCAGCCACTCAAAGTAAAAGAAATACTTAATAATGTGGTACAAGTCATGTCATAACCACACTGTATAAAACTTACGACACCAAAAATGTCTTCTTTTTAATGACATGACTACACCAATGTATTTGAAAATGTAGTTTAACATTTCAAGACAATAAATCATTCTTAAACAGTTTTCACACATTTTTAATACAAAATGGATACATGTCAAAGACTTATTTTTTATCTACTTTTTTAACATCTAAGACACAGTATTTTTCTGATTTTCGCCATGAAATACTGTACATAAACATTTTATTTCTCCTCACACTTATGAGCTATAATATTTCAGAAGTTTCTCATCAGTGGTTTTCAGAATCTTCTTTTCCGGCATGCTAACGACCCAGCCTGGAGCGAGGCCAAAGAAGATCTGTCGAACATCCTTCCTCATGGCGAGCATGTGATACAGTTCATCCTTTGAAATGTCTGGCAAAATATATCCGTACTTCTTTGCCAGGGCTAGCCGGGCCTGCTGGATTTTCTCTGGGTCTGCCAAGTAACCCCGGTTTTCAGCATCTGTGTAATATGGGACCATATCCTCACCTGGTAACATTCGCTTTGGAATGGGCTGCCCACGTAAGAAGAACGGGACGGGCTTAATGAGAATCCCTGACGAAGAAAAAAGGGAATATATTTTTAGGTTTATTATCTAAAATACACAGGATGGATGTTATATTGTGGGTGAATGCATAATACTGATCATTCGTTAGTTACCAAGACTTATAGGATCATAGAAACCGGTAGTGATGACCCCTCCATTCCTCTCAATAGCAGCTACCGCTCCTTCAGAAGCTCTCTGAACCTCAATGTTGATTTTTGAAGCAAAAATGTCAGCACCCTGGAACAGAGAAAAGCACATGGAAGGTGAACTTCTGGCTAATCAGGGCGAAAAAGGAAAAAAAAAAAAAAAAGGGTCAAAAACAACACCTTAATCTGTGACAGAATGACAATATTGTTATGTGGCGCCACCTACTGTCCAAGAGCTTGGTCTGCGACCTGAATATCTGGTTTTATTAATTAGTAATTAAAAATTAGGACCATGTTACCCCTTACATTGCAATGTCTGTATGTCCAAATTGTAATAGTTGACTCAATGAGCAATGGACTGTCCACACTGAGTTTATTTCTTCTTTCTCCTCTCAATTCCATAATGTGCTGTCAGCATTCCCCTGTAGTTTCATAGAAATTATTTAAGATAGACATTTACAGTAACAATGAACTCTGCTGGTAATATATAAAAAAAGATCTGCATTTTTGCAAAAATAGGGTCACGTTGTATTTTGCTCTTACACTTTATTTACTGCAGCTACACCTGGTACATTAGTATAGTAGAGGTAGGTGTTTTGAGCTGATCATTTCTGAAGCATCTTCAAACAAATTATGGAACATAGAGAAATTACTAGTCCCTCCATCCATCTTCTACACCCCTACTTATCACGGCCAGGAGGAATTAGTAAGTCCCCTAGGATTTGTAGTAAAACATTAAGCCTCCACAAATTCTAATGTTACTTAAAAAAAAGCCCAAATATGAACCAAATCTTAGTAACTGTTAAGTGTTTTTTAACTACTGGAGATGAAATAACTTTCTATATCTCTTATGATCGATGCTAGGTGTGGAAAAAGTCCATGTTCAATAAGCAATTACCTCATCAACGAGCTGAACTCCATAGTCCCTCTTCAGAGGCTGGATCGTCACTCCTCTGGCATTGACTAGCTGGGTCAGGTCTATGGGCTGAGTTGGGTCGACTCGTCCCAGATCAATCAGGTACTGCAGTCGTTTCAATGACAGAGGCTGATACTGAGGACGCCGACTGAGGAGGAGCACACAAACATTGTCGTTATTTGGTTAAAATAATTTGTGATCACCAGAATCTCGTGCTCAACTTAGCAGAAAAAAAAACAAACACAAAACAAATGAAGATGTAATACAAAACCATCCGTCATCTGTGCAAAAACTACACTGACTGAAATATTGGCCAAGCAACAGCAAACTAAATAAATGTATCTGAACTTCTTTTGGGAAAGAGAACAATTAGGGGTCTTTGTGTGAAAATGGCTTTCTCCCTACTGCAAGTGCATCAACATGTGTAGGATTTGGTGGTTTGGATGGAGATACTGTGACAAATACCCAAATTTAAGACTGAAACTCACTGCAGTAGTAAGCCAGGGTCTTTAAACGTGTATGTTTTAAATCATGCATATTAGGAAAGTCATCTAGTTGTGAATGCTTGTAAGAGGGATGCTATTTTGTGTCGCCTAAGTGTAACAGGAGGAATTCATAAAGGCTATTTTCTGTTTGCATTTTAAGTACCTTGTAATGTATGATCTATTTGTTTTTTTTACCTTTATTTAACCAGGAAGAGAATCATTGAGATTAAAAATCTCTTTTTCAAGAGTGTCCTGGCCAAGACAGGCAAAATACACAAAAACACTAAAAACATATAACAACTGAAACAGCAAATTCTTCAAAGTCAACCACAATCCTAAACACATCAGGCAAAACATCTACAGCCAGATGTGGCTGCCTCCAAGTCAATCAACATCCTCTTAAAAGCGACCAATGATACCAGTTCAGTAAGTTTCATGGTTTTCTGTAACTTGTTCCATGTAGAGGGAGCAGCAAACTTAAACGCCTTTTTCCCCAGCTCAGTTCTAACCTTTGTAACAGACAGATTTGACAGTTTGTGCAACTTGTGACAACAATTTTCCTCGCCTAACACTCACTGGTTAGTTGCACAGGTAGAGAACAGAGTGACGAGCTTTTTACCTGTGTCCTTCATTGTAGCCATATTTTGGGATGGCCAGATAAAACGGTGTCTGGCCCCCTTCAAATCCCAGCCGAGGCCGGTTGCCTCTCTGTCGCTCTCCTTTATGTCCTCGGCCGCTTCTGTTGCCACCATGCTGTCCTCTGCCCCGCCGTTTCTCCTACAATTAAAGAGAATTAAGCACGTTTTTTTTTCTAGCTTGCTTATGTAGCTACCATCTTATCAAAACAAGTGACAGAAGGTTAGCATTTGTCTCCACATAACAGGCTAACGTTTACTAGCTATGAGCTGCAAAATATAGCTTTAACAGAGATGAAACATTACAACTTACCGTTTTTCTGGCTCCTGGTTCAGGCCGCAAGTTTGCTAAAGTTATCCGCGGAAGATTCTGTAAAACATCTAATGCTTTACCACCAGGTTTTTTGGGGAAAGACATATTTCTATTGCTCACATGTCAAAGAAACCAAGGACATACAGGACACGTGACCGAGGTGAGCGGAAGTACTTATTGTGACCTCGGGTTTCATAATAAAAGCACGACCGTCCAAATGTACCAGATATGGTTTAGAACCATTGACTGTAAATATTAACTTGATTATTAATAATATTAATATTAAGAGTCTATGTTTAGAAATTAGTATAGATGATCTTTGAATGTACTATTATCTGTTGAGCGATGAAGCATTTTTGGTGGATGTCATTAAATAAGTTTAAAAAAGCAAATAATATACATTTTTAAATAGGTAAGCGGAAAAAAATAAACAAAACAAATGCTGGCCCCTAAAATCTGTGTCAAAGGTCACGATGCAATATTCAACATGTTTAATGCATATATCATATATACTGTAAAGTCAAACTTGTTCTATAATGTCATTGCCTGCCTATAGTTCTGAGCATAGCTTCTGAGGCATTGAAGTGTGCTAATATCAATTTGATTTAACAGTTAATAAAGCAGCGTTCATTGACATTTCAACGACCCAATCAGTGCTTTGCATCTGCAAAGAATCTCTGGTGACAGCCAATCAGGTAGCAGACAGGGCGGGACTACTAAGCGTGGCAGTGCAGGTGGCGAGTAGTGAACAATTGGTGTATTATTTTTCACCAAATTCAACTTCTAAAAAGAAATTCACGACTGGCGGTAGTAATACGAGGCGGCGGTACCTTGAACTCCATCTTCGGTCGACATTTGTCCTTAAACTGTTTGGCGTTTGACAACTAGAGTCGGACAAAGGTCGACACAGATTGACAGTGGGGGATATCGTTATTAGCTCACAGGAGCTAACTTGACTCTACATATCAGCTGCCTCAGCGCTGTATGTGCGGCAATAGCATGTCAGCGCCTTTACCTGCCATTGTGCCTGCTGCCCGGAAAGCCACTGCAGCGGTGAGTTAACCAGGCAGCACTAGTTAACATTTAGCTAGCAAAAACAACTGTAGGTTCAACACAGCAACTACACAGCGACATACATAAATTCTTCTGACATGTATTAGCTTATATCTTACCCCGGTGTTGTTTTTTTACAGGTGATATTTCTCCACGGTCTTGGTGACACAGGGTACGTGAATACAGCTTTTTTCCCCTCTCTTTTGGTGCACAATTATTATAACGTGTCTCATAAACACAAATGGTATTTAAACTGGTTTAATTGTGTCCAATATGACAGACATGGCTGGGCCGAAGCTTTCGCAGGCATCAGGATACCACATGTGAAGTACATCTGTCCACACGCGTAGGTATTCACAGGAGCTATACCATTACACAGGGCGTCTGCAAGTATCTCAAAGCACCTAATTTCAAGGCCTTATATAATCTGGAATGTCGTATCTTCCACTATAATTCACATTAAAGGGTGTAAAAAAAACTCTAAACTTGTTGACAAGTTGCTGTCGCGGCAACATTCATAAGTTTTAAATTAATTTTTTTCTCCATTAATTACAGTCCCACCATGCCTGTTTCTTTGAACATGAGAATGTCAATGCCTTCTTGGTAAGTGTCACAGTATTTTAACACATTTTGTGTAGTCACATACACAATGAGCCTTACATGTTTTTCCCCATGTATAGGTTTGATATCTATGGTTTGAGCCCAGATGCAAATGAAGATGAGACTGGTATTAAAAGAGCATCAGAGAACAGTACGTCTTTCAATTTCATTTGAGCTGAGAATGTGCTGCCATTTGTTTG